>NC_060063.1:20056301-20358447 GCF_020283565.1 Trifolium pratense | reverse complement strand
ATTGTTTCCTTTAATTATATTGTAATAATAAATCTCAGAAATGTATCACATTTCTAATCTTATTAATATAAAAATGTCTACAAAATTTTAAATAAATTACATTTGTAGTAATTTCTACTTCAAAGCTGGTGCGGTTGGTTGTGTGAATTAGTTAGTTGCCATAAGATATCATTTTAAGTTTGATGAGTTTACTATTATAGTTATGTTTATTCCATGGTCTAATAATGTTAATATTTGTATGATCAAACTTACAATCTTTCATCGTATATATTACTATTAAACTCATATATGATAAAATAATAGTATTTAAATAATAGATTTAAATATGATTTTAGTCCCTACAAATATGGTCAGTTTTGATATTATGGTCTCTATAAAAAAATTGATTTATACCCTTGCAAACAATTTAAAATAGTCCCTACGTTGAAATTTTAGTTGACATGTCCAATTTCATCTTATTTGACATATGATGATTGTGCAAAGATGCTGATGTTGATTTAACCTTGTCATTTTTTAATTTACAGATAATTATACACTTATCTTCATTCATCCCTTCAATTCGACACTCAACCGTCAACCCAGAAAAACGATATATTCCTCACCAAACTTCATCTTCCATGTCGTTTGATCTTTCTCCAAGACATTATCAACTATCCATCTTAATTTATTCTCAACTTAAAATTCCTCTTTTTTTTTGTCCATAAAATTCCATCGATCCCAAATCTATGAAATATTGTCAAACCCAAATTTCCTAAATCAAATAAATGAAAAATTCATCGAATTCAGTTATGTGAAAAAATTCATCAAACCCAAATTTGTGGACACTAAACATTGAACATTGTTTCCTCCAACACTTCCTTATTCTCTTCAAACAAGAACGTGTGAACAGAGAATGTCTTCACGTTCTCTACAACGCCGTGTTCTTCGAAGCTCTCCTTCCATGTTATTTGCCAACAAAACGACGAGATTGAAGCTTGTAGGGAGTACAAAAGTGTGACAGAGATTAAGAGCGAGATCGAGAAGACGAAGTGTTGTTGTTGCGTTTGTGAGAGCAAGTGGGTGACGAAGCGAAATTCTATTTTAGCGACCAACACCTTTTTATTTAGACAAAAATCTCATGTTTTTTGAGTAAGTCAAAAGTAAAGGAGATAAATGTAATTTACATCTAAAGGTTAGTTTTTGTTTTCTTCAAGGACACTTCAGTAGTCGTTCTCTTATTTTCTCTTCTCCCACTCCCTCCGCCCCTCTTACGATTCTTCCAATTCTTGAAGTCATTATATATGCAGCAACCCAATCTCTTAAAATTGCATATCCAGCAGCAGATTTGTGTGCCTAAAAAATAACTTCCAATTATGTTTTGTATTTTTTTTTTACATGCATCAATTCTTTTTTTCAATAGGATCCTAATTTCAGTCGGAACCACCACCACAGGTTGTTTCGGCTCTGTCTCCCGTCTCAGTCGTCATTCGCCAAAAACGTGTTGCCTTCTTCAAGCTGATCAACTTAGAAACGCAATCCTTTGGTTTTCATGAGAAATGAGACCTTCTTCAACATTCAACCTTTGCTCTTAAACTCATTGCCTTCCATTCTCTCTGGCAGATACTCACATGGTTATTATGGATCACACAATTGTTGCGCTCTATTATGTAGAGTCTATGATAGGGAAGATGCAAGTTCCACCTTTGGTGAAAAACTATGTGTTGAGAACCATGGAAAAAATTAAATAATAAATTACATCTCCGTCCTTTACTTTTGACTTTTTAAAAAAACAAAATCTTGGGTTTTTTGTCTAAATAAAAAGGTGTTGGTTGCTAAAATAGTTCTTCATAAAAAGAAGTTGGTCTATTGTATCAAAACCCTTATTTGATGTGCCTAAATGTAAGTGTTAGACTCGTGTCTATGTAAAAGTTTCTCACGGCGAGTTACTATCTTTGGTCCTTAATATAAAAAAAATTACTTTTTAGACTACTAGATAGTTATATGTTTTTTAGACTTCTAGACTTTTTAGACTTCTAGCTTATAAACTTATATGATAAAAAAATCTCTGTTTGGTAAACGTTCTTCAAAAAGAACTTATAACTTATTTTACTAGCTTATAGTTTATTTTTCAAATCATATTTCAAGTAGCTTATGAGCTTACATTTTTCTTCGAATTTTACCCCTGTCATCTTACATGAAAAAATTAAATATTAAGTAAACATATATATTTTTATGTCATTTCATACTTATAAACTAGTTCAACTGTTAATTTTACTAAATACTATAAATTCAATCAGCAAACTTATTAACTATAAGCTAAAAGCTAACTTAGTAAGTTATTAGCTATAAGCTCAACCGCTATAGACTACTAGTTATATGCTATTTTAATGGGAGTGAATTCTCTCCGGTGAGGAGTCCCTCCTTTGGGATCTAGACCATCCAATAAAAAAATTTAAAAATATAAAAAGAAGAGAAAATAAGATTTAATGATTGAGATTGAAACCGGAGAAAATCCGATGAAAAGTACATAGGAGAGAATCCTTTCCCTATTAGCATCAGGGGTGTGCAAAAAATCCAAGTAACCTTAACCAAATCATTAACCAAACCATATCCAAAATTAATAATCAAATCCATTTTTAAAAAAAACCAAACCAATCCAATACAAAAAAACCAATTCTAAACCCTATCCAATTTTTTAAAATTGGTTTTTAAATTGAGGCCCAATAAGGAAAAAGCCCAATAGTTTTTTTTTTAAAAAAAAAAAAATTTCCAAATTCAATTAATTATATAATTTAATAAATAAATAATTAATAAGGTGGTGGAGGATTTGGTCAACGCGGCGGTCAACGCCGGACCACCGGCGGCCGGCACGGCGGAGCTCCGGCGGCGGGCGGTGGCGACCGGCGATTTTCCGGCGGCGACCGGCGGCGGGCGCGGTGGTGACGGCGGCGCTCCGGCGACCGGCGCGGTGGTTGGCGGCGGCGCTCCGGCGGCCGACCACCGTCAACCACCCTTTAATATTTAATTATTTTTTATTTAACAAAATTTATTTATTTTAAAAATAATTATAAAAAACAGATTTTTGATGATTTTTTTTTTTAAAAAAATCTATATTTTAATTATTTTGGGCTTAAAAAAATCTGTTTTTTTGGGCTTAGTTTGAAATTTGTTGGGCTTAGAAAAAAAACTCTTATGAATTCATTATAAACCAATAATTCATAAAATTAAAGAAAAATTATGTTTTTTCTATAAACAATAATTATTAAATATGTTCTTTTAATCAATTAAACAAAAAAAAATATTGGCTTAATTATTGTAAAAAAAAAAGTTTAAATATATAGGAATTAAAAGTTATAATAATGCATTTTTAAAAAAAAATAAAAAATAAAATAAAATTTAAGATGAATCGATTATAAATAAGTAACCTATTTTTTATTATAAACCGGTTATAAATTGGTTCCGAACCAATTTTAAACCATATCCAAATTAGTTTTGCAAAATAACCAATTTTTCATTAAAATGGTTTTGGATATAAACCAAAACCATAAATATGGTTTGGTGTGGTGTGGTTTTTAAACCATGCACACCCCTAATTAGCATAGTGAAGCAATAAAAGAATAAAGAAGCATTTTATCAAAAAATAAATAAATAAATAAAGTAGCATGATTGCAGCATCATTGCACGCACGCCACTCTCAGTCGTGACTTTTACAGTTTACACCATTGACAGACACAGACCGAAACTTGGGAACCGAACCCTAAAACAGTACTCAATCTCTCTATCAATGGCATCTGATTCAAACGCCACCAACACACTTCAGGCAATTCGCTACAACCGCGGTTCTCTTCAGCTTCTCGACCAGGTAGGTCTTCATTTCCCTGTTTACTTCATGTTTTCGTTTTCAATTTTATTCTTTTTTTTTGTTATTGTTGCTTATACTTGTTTTTTTGTGCAGAGGAAGCTTCCTCTAGAAAGTGTTTACTTGGAAATTCGGGATTCAAATGATGGCTGGTAAGATATTTTAGTTGAAATTAACGGGAGAAAATCTGTTAATTGTGCTTTGTGTGAACTCTTGTAAGTTGGATTATGATATGTAAATTATAACAAGGAATCATAATTTGATTATGGTGTCTATATGTATATAAGTTCTGAACCATGAAATACATACACTCCTCCTCGGATTAGGCATGTCGTGGAGTCAGACAGTGTCGACACAACACCGGCACATATGATTCCATTGAATCATGTCATTTTCTTAAATTATTATCGTTGTTGACATGTTAGTATCTGTGTTATGTCTGGTGTCAGTCTTTGTGCTTCATATGTTCTGAAAATGTTATAGCCAATTCGGTTTAAATAGGGGTGGCGGTAACGGTTGTATGTGATCCATGATAGTGTGGAGAATTACGGCCAAAGTAGACCGCTGTGAGCTCAATTGCAATCGCGTTGCGAATTGGCAACATTAAAAACTGTTATGTTGCGTTCTTGATTGCAGGCAATCCTGATAGATAACCTGACTTCATTTTCATGGCTGCCTTGTATTTCATTGGAAGTCGAGCTGGATACACTATGATAGTTAAGACAGATTTTATAAAAGGAAGCGTGGGCAAAAGGATACGGCTAATCATTCCCTTATAGGAATGTTTCCTTATTCAGCGAGGGAAGAGAAAGTAAATCTAGATTTGATTGATTAAATAGGAGAGTGTTTCCCTGCCATTGTTTTTTATGCATGATTTGAGTGGTGAATTTTACCCTACGAGAGCTAAGGCCTCTCGAAGTGCCTCCTTTATCATTTACAACTTATTTCCTTACATTTTAGTCTTCTGTTTGTATTGTGAGCTAGATCCCACATGAACTCTAGCTATTTCCAGCAATAAGAATTTCTATTCACTACTATATTGTGAGCTAGATCCCACATGAACTCTAGCTATTTCCAGCAATAAGAATTTCTATTCACTACTATATTCTACTATTTTATTTTATTGATCAATGTTTAATCGTAATCGAGATCGAGTCCTATCAATTGGTATCCAGAGCTTTGGTTACAACCCAAAATCCAATCACCGAATGGAGAAACGTGTTGATGCGTTAGAACAAAGGATGAGCAAAGCTGAAGTTGCAGTTGAGCAGCTTCGTCAGTTGGTTTTGGAACAACAATCACGACCGCCACCAGTCACGGTGGAGCAGATTCGCGAGCTCATCCTAGAACAACGGTATCGTTGTAACCGTCGTCGGGGGCGACCACGGGAAAGAGTTCACCGCTATGACGAAGAAGAGGAATGGACCGATAATAGCACGTGGTCGTGGGACTCACAATCTCAACCACAGCAAACGGACGGTGGTAATGATCAGAGATTCTGTGACGTTGAAGAAGGAATTCATCTCAACAAATTAGAGTTTCAACCAGAAACAGAATTGAAGGTTTGTGAAACTGCGGTGAAGGTTGTGACAGAGAAGATGAGGGTGCTATGTACGACGGAGGAGAACGATTGTGCACCTACACCAGCTTTGCAGTCTCAAACACCACCGCTGAACGTCGTTCGATCTACAACGACACTAGTACGACAAGTTGCGCCGCCCAAACCTCCGGTGTCCAGAAACTTCCAAATCATTGAAGCACCGGTAGCACACACACAGCTACTAGAGCCAGACCCGTCGGATTCCAACCAATCAGTGATGGTCCTTCCACAACGAGTTCCACTACCTAAACCTCCCGATCCGGAAAATTATGTTCAGGGGAATGGGTCGTTGGCCAAGCTACCACCATCATCGCAGTCACCGACCACCGATTCAGGAGCGGAGATAAGTCCACCACCACAGGCAACACCGGCAAAGATGACCTCTAGATCGACCGAGCAGATCGATCTCACTTCAGTTGAGAAAAATCTGGAAAGACGAAGGGCAAAAAAGGTAATTTCTATATTGGGAGGAATTTTAGAAAAATTGAGGGCAAAATGGGGAATCTGTGAATTTGGTACATCTTTTAATCTAATGAACCAGACCCATGTTAATGAGGGTTTGCTTTTTGAGATATTCACAAATTGGGCAGGAGCAAAAATAGAGTTGGCCTAATTCAAAACTAACAACCTGTGGGTTCAGAAAAAGGGAAATTCACATATCCCAATTCAAGGGACATAAGAAAGGTTACTTTACCTTCCTTGTGGTCTTGGTTCACTACTAATAGTGATTAGAGATGTCAAAGTGTTAGATGTGTTAAGGATGTCTACATATGCCATTTCCCAGTGGCAATATAAAGATGTCAAGGCATTAGAGGTGCTACAGATGTTGACATATGCAATAGCCAAGTGGGCATTTACATGTGAGTATGCATGGCATGCAGGGAAGAAAATAGGTGTTCATATTTTCATTCCAAATCATTATGTTGGCACATTAAAGGATATCAATGTTACCAAGGAGCTAAGCAGACCCGTCGTTGTATCTATGGGAGTGGGGAATTCTAATCTAATTAGGATTGATTGTTGGCTCAAACAACACAATAACAGAGTTATACTATATACTTGTGATGCAATTCAGTCGGGAGCTATTAAACAAGTATGGGCACTTGCAATTATATTTCAAACATATGTATTAAAGAAAGGTCATGCCAAAGATCTTGTTGGTGGCCTCTCATAATGGGTTAGATGTGGTTCTAGTTGATATAGCAGAACGTAGACATGATTATGAATATTTTATCTGTGATAACATGCTTGTGTTCAATTCAAGTCTTAAAGACATGGATAAAATTGGGGGTCAACCAATGTTGGTGAAAAAGCTCATAAATCCAACTATGGACAGCAAGAACAGAGAAAATGGCATAGCACCAGCAGCATTTGTTTTTCATTTAACCATTTTCTCAATAAAGGATGCAGTCTATGATTTTATCATGCTTCTTGATTTTGTAGAAGAGACACCACTGGATATACTGATTACTGACAAGTATAATGGGCCATCAGATGTCAAAAAGTTGAGGCTGAAAATGATGACCGCAGTTGCAAATGAAAGTAACACAGGTGAGATGGTGACAGAGCAGCGTGAATATGATGCCAATGCAGACATTCCAATTGCGAGGAAATCAATTTGGGTGGTTGTGAAGATGGTATTGCAACAGTATGATGTCAAGGTTGTTGTTGTTCCACTTATTCAATTTCTTGAGATGGAAAGGGGCTATTTTATCTCTAAAGCTTTGATGTTTGCAACTATGATATTAAATTCATCAGTGAGGATAATACCATGGGACCCCGGGAAATTCAATGTGTTTAAGGCTAAAGTTGATTGTGAATGTTGTTGGAGAAAATCTTATTCAATCTATGGTTTGCTTAATTGGGTCAATGGCAAACATAATCATTTCCAACCTTTACCAACTAGTTTGAATGAAGAGTGGCAGCTGAAACCAGAACCTGAAAAAGCATTAGATACCAGAAGGAATGCAAGTGGGGAGGTTGAAGTGTTAGTCACGCGGAAAGGACTTCTAGGTGTTGAGAACTCTTGGGAACTAGCTGACAAGATGAGAAAATAGTTTCCCAGATTCCTCCTTGAGGTCAAGGAGGATTTTGAAGGGGGAGGTATTGATAGTTAAGACAGATTTTATAAAAGGAAGCGTGGGCAAAAGGATACGGCTAATCATTCCCTTATAGGAATGTTTCCTTATTCAGCGAGGGAAGAGAAAGTAAATCTAGATTTGATTGATTAAATAGGAGAGTGTTTCCCTCCATTGTTTTTTATGCATGATTTGAGTGGTGAATTTTACCCTAGGAGAGCTAAGGCCTCTCGAAGTGCGTCCTTTATCATTTACAACTTATTTCCTTACATTTTAGTCTTCTGTTTGTATTGTGAGCTAGATCCCACATGAACTCTAGCTATTTCCAGCAATAAGAATTTCTATTCACTACTATATTGTGAGCTAGATCCCACATGAACTCTAGCTATTTCCAGCAATAAGAATTTCTATTCACTACTATATTCTACTGTTTTATTTTATTGATCAATGTTTAATCGTAATCGAGATCGAGTCCTATCACACTATTTAACAAACACACAAAAAATAAAATGAAATATGCGTTTGATCTGCTAAAAAACAGGGGACTGGACAGCCTGTTTGATTTGAAACTGGTTATGGGACTGGACAAATTAGGTAGCAAGGGACAAGGTAGCAAGGGACACGACAAAAACAAGATTTTTTGTCCCTCACTAAACCACGGGACAACTTTTTGTCCACAGTACAACTATAAAAAATACGAAAATACCCATTTTATTTTTGAATATAAAAATATTATCGTCATATATCTCTCTGGTATAGTTTTGTTCTGTCCTGTATTATCTTGTTCTGTACTGTTCTGTTCAGTCCTTGCTGTTTTACGAATCAAACGCACAGTTTTTACATCAACTTTTTCTCAAAAACTTCCTCGGTTAAACATCTATAACTATTAAGGACATTCCTAGTTAGTGAAGTAGCAATGGAGGAGAAAAGAAAGCCTATTGAATCTGAATTATCTGTTTTATATTTTTGATCGGTGTATGAGTGTATCCCAATGTCTATATCTTATGACCTTCTCAGGAATGCTATACAAGATATGGTGGTCCGGGGAGCACCTGCTATTGCTATTGCAGCTGCACTCTCACTGGCTGTGGAGGTATCCAATTTAGAAGATTTCAACGGGTCTACTGATGACGCTGTTTACTTCCTGCAGAAGAAGTTGGAATATCTTGTCTCGAGGTATTTTTTGCATTTCCTGTTTTACCAAGACAGCAATCAACTTATTGTGATTGGTCTAGCTCATGTCATTGCCTGATAAATAAATAATATTTGGCATGTTGAAGTGTCTCATTAAGCAATTGAGGTTGTTTTCATGAAGTTCCTTTCAAGCGAGAGTTTTAATTTTATTTTCTATTTTCATGCTTTAGCCGGCCAACTGCAGTGAACTTATCAGATGCTGCGACAAAACTCAAAGAAATAATTTCTAAGGCAGCTGCTACCACTTCAGAGGCCAAAGGTGTTTTTCAGGTACTTAAAAGATTTATTATAGATTTATAATTATACATTCTTGCATAAAATAGGGAGTTACATTTTGTACCTTTTAACTCTTATTTTGGATTTCGCCATTTGAACCTCGATTTTGGATTTTCTAGGCTTATCTAGAGGCTTCTGAAATAATGCTTGAGTATGATGTTGCATCGAACAGAGCAATTGGAACATATGGAGCTAGTGTTATTCAAAACCAAACAGAAAAACAGAAGCTCTCTGTTTTGACCCATTGCAACACCGGAAGGTACCTGCTACAGTTCCATCAGTTATTATTATATAATAATATAAAGTGTAAACATAAATATCTTTTGTTTTTTCATTTGTTTGACAAGGTTCGAATGTGTATGTAATTGGACTCGGTACTTACTTGCAATTGTGTTTAATTCGTTACTCAGTTTAGCCACGGCTGGATATGGTACTGCTCTTGGTGTTATCCGTGCACTTCACAGCGGGGGAGTTTTAGAAAGGGCTTATTGCACAGAAACACGCCCATTCAATCAAGTGAGTGCATTTCATCTAAATGCAGTTATTATACTTGATTCTCTTTTAAGAGAAGATGCACACTTAAAGTTACCGTTCAACAAGATAATCTGTATGAGTTGCTTTATTTTTCCTGCTAGTGATTGAAGTTGTTAGCTGAAACCTGAAGTAGTTCTGAAACCACTTCTCCATTAACTGCTTCCTTTGAAACTAATAGATTAAAATGATTTTAATTTGATGACTTGATGCTTACAAATCACAATGCTTAATTGCAGGGATCCAGACTTACTGCGTATGAGTTGGTACATGACAAAATACCTGCAACTCTTATAGCAGATTCTGCTGCAGCTGCATTAATGCAAGCAGGACGTGTGGATGCTGTTGTTGTTGGCGCAGATCGTGTTGCCTCAAACGGTACTTTGTGTTGAAACAATATTAAACTATAATTTGTGCATCTTATAAACCATGAAAGCAAGCATCAGATTTATTTTCTCCTAAATGGCTTTGCAGGTGACACAGCCAACAAAATTGGAACCTATAGTGTTGCCTTATGTGCCAAGTTTCATAATGTACCTTTTTATGTGGCTGCACCCTTAACTTCCATTGATCTATCACTTTCTTCTGGAAAACAAATTGTCATTGAGGAGAGATCTCCCAAGGAATTGTTGAATACACGTGGAGGACTGGGAGAGCAGGTTGCTGCCTCAGGAATATCTGTGTGGAATCCGGCTTTTGATGTTACACCGGCAAATCTAATATCTGGGATCATCACTGAGAAGGTCTGTCTTACCTTTCTTGCATAATTTCTATTCGGTTCGTTTTCACTTTGTTCTGACCATTTTATGTTTTCTAAGCAGGGTGTTATTACAAAGACATCTGCTGGTGATGCTTTCGACATAAAAGCTTTTGTACAAAAAACAAGTTAAGGGAGAAACCATCTTCAATACCAATGATCCATGGTGTGAAATAGGATGTTGCGTTTCATCCATTGTAGATTTGAGTTGTATGTTTTGTAGGGGAGTTGTATATCATCAGCTCATTCAAAGTAAGTGTCTCGAGAATAAAAGACGACCGGGTTAATAAACAAGTCAATAAGAAATTGATGGTGACCATGACATGCGCGGATCAAATTTAATGGTGTGAGTTCTCAGAAACACATGAGACTTTGTTTTTGACTCCGCAAGACATGATTATAATTTATATGAGATATGATAATGTTATGAACTATGTAATGCTTCATATGCAACGTGTAAAATGGAATTTGATATTGTGTGCATCATATTTGACCTATCAAGCTGACATCCGCAAGGTAGCCCACATATACTTTCGGGACTACACTAAATATTTTCGATGCCTTGTGCGAATTCTAAATTTAGTGTCTTTAGTTTAATTTTGAATTTTTAACTGTGAAACCACAAATTGAGCTTCGAAACCAACAATCTTCAATCGATCATACTTGTCAGCCATTCTCGATACATATTAAATTTTGTGTTGGAAGATTGCTGCAAATAACTTGAACAAGTAAAAGATGGAGATAATGAAGATTACACAAATAATTCCACAATTTGTTTCACACTAAGCTTTTGTTTCAATTCTTTCCTATCAATTTATGCAAACCGGATGTAAATGAGTATACCGACGAATCCCTTTCAAGATATTTTGAAAATCATAGTATGAGTTGCACACTAGTATCAAACATTCTGATCAATGTTGCGTTACAAAATAAAATTTCATCATTGATTCTCGTATGCTAGAAAAATGAAGAAATGAAAACATAATTTTTAGATGATTATTCCGCCTTCATATGTACGCTATAGAATGACCCTCGTATTTTGGTAATGTTGCATATCATATATTATAGTGTTCATGACATTCCATTCATTGTTTTATTTCATATTCAAGTTAACTATTTTGGTCAATATTTTAAAAGTCAGGCCGTAGATCAAATTAGGGCGACTTTTGACTCATTATTTTATTGATTCAACGATAATCAAATCAAATAACAAATAAATAAAAAAAATATTCATAAAAAATCAATTGAACCAACCATAGTTCAACCGCAATTCAATCAGGTTAACTTGACCGCTGTACAACTGAGATTTAACTTTTAATCAACCTTTAAACACAAGTTGGAATCTCTCCATTTTATATCTCCATTACTATAGTTTTAAATAGTTTTCAAATATTTATATATGTATATATTAAATAGTCGGACGCACAAAATATCACGTTATTGCATTTATATTTCTAAAACATTAATAATGGTAAAAATAGAGAGGATGAAAACAAGTGTTTGATAAAGGTAAAGGGAAAGGGAGTGCGGGTAGTAATTACCCGGTGTAGATAGCAAACCTCTCAACTATTATATTCTTTGCGAAATGTAACTGAGAAGCAAAAAACCCGCGAACGTTCTGAACTCTTGCAGTGTCGATTGCGCAACACGAGAAAAAATCGATCAAAAGGTGCGCACTTTTTCCATTATTCAATCGATTCTTAATTTTTTAGTTCATGAGTTCGTTAATCAACCTTGGATTTCATAGGTAAGAATCGAAATGCAGAAGAAATCGTCGTTACCGTTGAGCGATGCCATTACGAACAAGAAGAAGGTGCAATTGTGTAGCAAGGAATCGCTCGTGAAGCTTCTAAGATGGCATTTTGGGTACTCTGATTTTAGGGGCATGCAATTGGAAGCTATTCAAACCGTCCTCTCAGGTGAAATTCTCATTTTCAATTGAATTTTTGGTGAAAATGGAATTTTGATTATTTTTCTTCGTATTTACTGCAACATCCCTCTCTTAAAAAATGTCTTAATTTGTGTGCTGTTCTTAGTAAAATTATTAGTTTGGTTGATTTTGATGATAAAATTAGTATCAGTTACTAAAGATTTTTTTTGTTTTTTTGAAGAAGCTAAATTAGCCCCTGCAAATTGGCAGAGAGAATCGAACCGGACTACAACACTTTTATTAATTGTAGTTAGTGGAGTAGTTATTTATTTATTTATCTATTTTTTTGCATTAACCCTCCAGTTTTAGGGGAAGGGCCCTAGTAATCCAGAGTTCAGCCACAAGTAATTAAAACCTGGCCAAGAAATTGTTCTACCAGGAATCGAACTTGGGTTCTCCCGAACGATTCGTCCTTCGGTGAAGCTCATTAACTAGTTGAGTCCAATGTCATGGGAAAAAAAATAATAAATGTTGCATTTTATTTTGAGACAGAAAAGTGCAAATGAGACACTTTTTATGAGAAGAAGATGCTTGAACTTTTTGAGCATGTAAGTGAGGTGTTGGAAAATGTAGTTAAATGTAGTTAAATGTGGTTTCCCTTGCATTAGGAAAAGAGTAGTGACTATGGCCCTGTTTTGATAAAGCCTATAACTTAAGTGCTTATGTATAAGCTATTTTTGTAAGAAAAGATAAAATGGTCTAGTAGTTTTATTCATAAGCTATTTTGGAGAGCTTATGTAAATAAGCTGAAACAACTTATGGATGTGTAATAAGCTATTTTCATAAACTTTCCCAAAAGAGTCTCACAAGTGCTTATGTTAGTAGATAAATAATCTAAAATAAGTCAATCCATACAGGTTCTAATTGCTTGAATGATGGTGATTTAAGTTTGAAATTTTCATTAATTTAGGGCAAAATTCTGCTCGTTTTGTGTGGCTACAGGAAGAGATTGTTTTTGTCTTATGCCAACTGGAGGAGGAAAGTCAATGTGTTATCAGATCCCTGCATTGGCAAAAGTAGGAATTGTGCTTGTAGTTTCTCCTTTAATAGGTGAATAATTTTCATCTTTTTTTTAGAGTTTGTATATTTGACCGAGCTGAATGATGTTATATAATTTGCTCGAGTATGCATACGAGGATACTGGTTGTGATTTCTGACTTCTGTTCTGCTGAGTGGTGGCAGCCCTAATGGTATGCATCTTTTCCATCTTATCAGTTATTGTTTTTTTCAGGCATGTTGAGTTTCTGAATTAAGAGTTTGTTTTGGTTCATATGGTTCTTTTTCCCTACAAGCTAGGAAAACCAAGTAATGGCACTAAAGGAAAAAGGAATCGCGGCAGAGTTTCTCTCCTCAACAAAAACGGCTAATGCAAAAGATAAGGTGAATTATTAGAATGCTGGTGATATTGTATTGCAAATGACGTATATACATATATCAATGTGAAATAGAAGCTTGGGTATGATATACGCATATTATCAGTTTTACTACTTTTTGCTCAGATCCTGGGATTTATGTTGGAGTAAGTTTGGTTTTCTATGAATTCGAAAGTATAATGTATCATGTAAATTCATGTCTCTTATCCGCTGAACCTCATATTATTGCACTGCTGACCTTCGATTATAAATTTTTCCCTTGTTTTGTCTGGGGGCAGGGAAAGGATCCATGCTAAATTTACTTACATGAATGTGTGGCCAATTTCTCATGTGATCCGTGTTATTAATTTATGAAACTGATTTTTCTGTTTTATGTTTTAAGATATACGAGGACCTTGATTCTGGAAAACCATCTACAAGGCTGCTATATGTGACTCCGGAATTGATAGCAACCCCAGGGTTTACGTCAAAATTGAAAAAGATTTATTCCAGGGGGTTGCTAAGTCTCATTGCCATAGATGAGGTCTAGCTAGAAAGACTATTTCAAATTTCTGTTTCCGTTGGAATTTATGTCCATCCTAAATAATTTCACTTATGCATAATTTTCAGGCACATTGCATCTCTTCTTGGGGTCATGATTTCAGGTTTTTCATTTTATTCTGCTACTAGCCATTTGAATTGTTCTTGATGAATTCCTTAAGATCCGGTGATGATAATAGCAGATGATAGTTGATGGCGGCAATCCTAATATCCATCATAACACTATGGCATAAGCAGCACATTGGTTGTGTCCATGAAACCTTTAACAATTGGTCAAGCAAGCCTAGAACTAAGCCTATAACAGAACAAGGACTAGCAACAATTGGCACTAGATGTAAAATTGTACTTGTACCACTTAATAATATTTTGTAGAATATGAAATTAGTCTATCTGGTCATTGAATCATATGATAATATCTTTGTGATCACACGTATTCAAATTCTCAATGATTTGGAGTGTTATCTATTCTAATAGTGGATATTTACTTATGTTTTAAAAAGTATTGTACACTGAAAGAAAATTTTATGATAAAGTATCAATTAGTTTTTTATTTATATGAAATTTTATGAATTTGATTTACTTGATTAGAACTTTTAATCTAATAGTTGGATTGGTTAATTTTGTGTTCTACAAAAAGTTCTTAATTGGTTAAGTGGTACAAGTTTTAATAGTTTAACATCTACTTCCAATTAATCTTGCACACAACCAATGTGCTGCTTGTGCCATATTGTTATTAGCGTAAAAGTTTGACGTTTAGCGTCCATTGGTCCTATCCCTATACGTGCACATTAAGCATACCAAAAAAAAAATACAGGTTATAGAAAGGAACTAATCATCCATGTCAAGAACATTTAACTAGAAACATATTACGATTGATGAATTCCCCCAAAGTATCGTTATTTGAAATCCTTGAAGCATTGGACAAAGAGGAAAATGCCGCAACGAAAGAAACAAACGAGACAAAAAAGAGAGGGAAATAAAGATAGACAGTGGAATAGAGATCAGAACATCATATGCAGAGAAGGGGTTGAGAAATAGGAATAAGAAAAATCAGAAAAGGAAAGAAGGAAGAGAATGTGATAATCCCTAGAGATCTGTAGTTTGTCAAAAACGGGTCATTTACAAGAGAGGGGTGATATGGTTGAGATATTAGAAAAGATATGGGGGATGCTAAGTGAGAAAGTTTGAGGTTTTGAGGCTAGAGCATAGATATGAGAATGAGAGTAGACAACAGAGATATGTGAGATTGAAGAATGAGATGTGTGGTTTTTTAATTAGGGATTGATGGGCCATTAAGATTGTTTTGAGTCATTATGGACTTGACAGATCATCCAGGTTTAAAACAGATCGCCGATACCCATCTGTTTTGTCGCTGTTTTCACCAGGGTCACTAGAACTGCTATACCTGCCGCGCAAATACAGCCACTAGAATTTATTATGATTCGGTGGGCTTCAACTAAGTTCCAGTATGTTTTGGTTATCTTTACCTTCTTACACATTCTTTATCAAATATCTAGAGGTTTGACTGTGTTTGAGGGTGCAATGCACGTGCTTGGTTTCACTTATATGCTGTCACAAGTCAATTATCTCAACAGCTTAAATTCCTAGGTGCATGAATGGTCTTTATATAATATCGAAATATGTCCTCTCATGCATAAGCCCTTTAGGCTTGAAGCATGGACACCACAGGAGAATGGTTTCAAGATTCTCAGGTTAACTCATAGAATTGTATACTATACAACTCTTAGTATCGAATTTGAGTTATTTAGCTTACACATTCGTTTCTGTGTAATGTGGGGTAGACTTACATAAGCTCAATGATGATAGTTTAATTTTACTGAGTTAGAGGCTTATAAATAAATAGCAGAAAAATGAAATTCAAAAGAGATCCTATGGGTAGGAGCTCCAGTTACTGGATGGAGAGAAGGCAAGGTAGCCCTAGCAACTGTAGTGGTGTGACTCGGATTCAGGCTTGATGGTCTCAAAGTTGCTTAAGGCAGTGGTGGAGCAAAGTATATGATCCCAAAGGTTTAACTGAAATACAAGAAAAAATAATAATGAAAATTTAATATTCTAAGTTTTTTATGTGAATCTTGTTCACTGACTTGTCTCGATCTTTTATTATTCAATATCAAATTTAATAGTGACAGCTTGCTCATTCACACTTGCCACAGTTTTGCACTTGTGCATGTTAGGCGCTTCCCTTGAATTAACTAATCTAAAAGCTCAAGTTTTCATGTGATACCACAATTTTGCTTGGAATTTATTTTGATGACGTGCTTTTCTATTTTCCTTGTGTATTTGGGAACAGACCTAGCTATCGTAAGCTTTCAAATCTGAGAAGCCACCTACCAGATGTACCAATATTAGCTCTGACTGCTACTGCTGCTCCTAAGTGAGTCATCCTAATTTATTTTATATTATAGAATTGGCTTGTTTTTGTATTTTATAATTTTGTATACGAATAAGTTTCCTATCCAATCCTATGTTAATGCATTTCTATCTATTCTTCTGAAAAATAATCTTCCAATTGTTGTGGATTTCTGAAATTGTTATTCTCAAATTGGTAGTACATATGTAGTTATGTCTATTGTGTGTGTCTGCGTGTGTATATAGTATCATGATAGGATTTCTTTTGTACCATGAATCTGTCATATTATTTTACGAGAGTGTGGGTTTATACACATTCATATACAAAGAGTATGCTCTGTTTATCACAATGATCACTACACATGCTGACTAGAAATTTTGAAGCTGGCATTCTCTTTGATCTTCTTCCTTTTTTCTCCTGGTGTTGCGGTGTGAGAAATAAGAATCACATTGTCATATTGATTTCTTGGTTATTTGTTTTCTTCAGGGTTCAAAAGGATGTAGTGGAATCCTTGCAGATGCAAAATGCATTAATACTGAAGACTTCTTTTAATCGTCCTAATATATATTATGAAGGTCAGTCCTGCTTGCAGCTTGATTCAAAGCTATAAATCAGTTCAGATTTCATTTCACCCTGCTTGTAGGTCATAATATCCATCTTAGAAATGGGAAACCATCACTGTCCTCTATCAAATGTATTGTAGCTGGCACATAAATCAGTCCAGTCATTACATAAATGCTTGCACATGCTCTTAGAAAATTGTATCTACTCTGAGAAAATATAGAAGAAAAATAGAATTATAAGTATGAATCCTACTGGCTTATTAAAAAAAAAAAAGTATGAATCCTACTGCAATACTGGAAGAACAGAGGACTATATTTATTTATGTCAACAATCCACACCAATATGTGGAAAGCTTAAAAAGAAAAGAATCTGTCTGTACACCTTTCCCTTCCAAGAATCGAAAGTCTTGGATCTCTCCCTTCCAAGAAATTAGAGAGCTTGGTCTTTCTCCCATAAACATGCAATAACTTTTCAATAATCACTTTCTCCTTTCCTTTCTCTTTTTATTCCTAAAATTAAACAACATAACTGACATAATAACTGCCCATAACTACCCCTAACTGTCATAATAAGAAGTCTAACACATGCTAACTTACATTTGGTGATGAAAATGTTAAGAAAGGGAAGATAGAAGAAAGAAAAAACCTTACAAGCTAATTTGCATTTTGAAAAACAAAGATTTGCATGAAAATAGATAAGATGCGAATATCGCCCTCTTTGAAGAGTCTTTCCAATTCCAATCCAGTAAAGTTAGGGCTATTTTTAGCTTTCCAGTTACTCCATGAATTTTATTGGTGAACTGCTTTATATGTTAATTGTGCATGAGATGCAGGAATGTTGTTACTTATAAACTCAAACAAATCTGACTTGATGTTTTCATTGTACAGTTAGATACAAAGATCTATTGGAAAATGCTTATGCTGACTTATCTGATAGACTCAAATCTATGGGAGATGTCTGTGCGATAATTTACTGCCTTGAACGTTCAATGTGTGATGACTTGTCAGGTCATCTATCCCAAAGAGGCATCTCTTGTGCTGGTAATATTTTATGTATTTTTTATGCGTTTGAACTATCAGGATCTAGAATATACGCGTTTATGTAAATCTGTTGCATTATAATATACTAAACAAAGTATACTATAAATTTACACTAATAGTTCTGTACAGGTTTTCGTATTTTGAAAACATTGACGCTTTCCCCATTTCATTACTACCGAATTCTCTATCTATGTAACCAAACAATCATTCAATCATTCGTGCAGGGTTAGAAACTGAGAAAATACGAATGAGATTATGAGAAGAAGAGGGACACTTAGATAGGAGCGAAAATAACAATATAAAATAAATCTATATCCAACAAATGATTGATAAGACTAAACTTTTCAAAGTAGGGAACGAGATTATAAGTCATACTTTTCTAAACCACAAAAAATGTAATGTGTGTACAATGAATATGTAAAAGATGTGGGATAAGAAATTGAGGGGCATTAAAAGTAATATTATCAAATATTGTAAGCAACGAACACACATAATACATGTAATATTAAGAAAAACAAAATCTTTATTGGGGCAGCTGCCCCTTCAATCCCATAAGTTGATCCGTCCCTTGATATAATATTCTGGTCTTTCCAGCTTATCATGCAGGACTGAATAATAAAATGCGAACATCCGTGCTGGAAGATTGGATTTCTTCAAAAACCAAAGTTGTTGTTGCCACTGTTGCTTTTGGGTATGTTTTCCCTTTTTATATTTTGTATTAAGCGGCATGCTTTTCTAATTCTCTCTCCAATTTACGTTGACAATCCTGGTCGGGGATATCCACTGTATATTGTATTTGAAAATGCTTATTGGCTTGAGTGGTGCATAAAACTTGTCAATATCACGATCTTGACAATACTCTATAGACATGATCTTGTGGATGTTGGCATGTTTGGATGTACTGCATTAAACTGTTCATGATTGTGTTTATTGTTTTCTCAAATCACTAGCCTTTATACAACAAGTGCATGTAGATTTGGCTTTCCCAACCAGTAAATGGTGCAGATAGCTTGCACCATACCGAAATCACAAAGCTATAGGGATAGCATGACACAACTATCGCTGCTGAAAGCTGCAGCAGCACTATTGTGAACACTTTCAGATTTATAACTCGCTTTATGGCTTCATTTAAGAGAGTATGGTATATCTGTCATTATTTAATGGAGTATTACAATGAATATAATCTTGTAATACATAATGAATCCAAGCGAGATTAATAAAAAACGGGAGTTGCGAATAAGCACAAATGTATCAAAGATATAAGTATATGCACAATAAGTATATGCACAACATCTTATAATTTTATTTTGATGCCAATAACTGATGAGTTATTTGAGATTGTGATCTATTTCTTTCTTTTCTTTTTATACTCTGCATGGAGTGCTTCTGTTGCATATAGTTACCGAGCCTTTGGTGTTCGTTCAGGATGGTAAGTGGCCGTTTACTATAAATTTGATTCAAACTTCTATATGAAGTTTTAATGATATAATCTTTTTTATACTTATGTTATTTTCTATTACTAGGGTATTGATAGAAAGGATGTGAGAATTGTGTGCCACTTCAATATTCCAAAGTCAATGGAGGCATTCTATCAAGAGTCAGGCAGAGCTGGTCGTGATCAATTGCCCTCAACAAGTCTGTTGTACTATGGAGTAGATGATCGCAAAAGAATGGTTGACTTACTTAACTTAGTGGTTTGATCTTGTTTCTTGTCAGACTTGTTTTCTCTTACAATGATCTATTTCAGGAATTTATATTGCGCAACTCAGGTAGCAAGAAGTCACAATCATCAAGTTCACAAGAAGAATCAACCAGAATTTCCCTGACTGCTTTCAATCAGGTAACTTCTAAATTGTTGCAAACTTTTTTTCACATCTATGCACAATGCAATTATGCATTTAAGTAATTGAATATTTATGTAAAATTGTAGATGGTTGAATATTGTGAAGGACCTGGATGTCGTAGGAAAATGATTCTCGAGAGTTTTGGGGAGCAGGTAATGAAATATATTTGCCCTAGGTATTATGTGGTGTGATTCATATTGACAGTGGGTACTTTCTTTGTTCAAAACAGGTAACACCATCATTATGTAAAAAAACATGCGACTCCTGTAGACACCCAAACATAGTTGCTAGAAATTTGGAGGATCTCACAGCTGCGTGTGCTCTACGCCAGAAAGGCGGTTCTCGAGTTTTCATCACCAGGTAAAAGACGATGCATTAGGAGTTTAACTTAAATTTGATTAACTGAAAAACATTCGGATTTTGGAATACATGATCTGCAGTTCTGTGTCTTATAAATTATAGTATTGATAACACAGTAAGACCATGATCGATTTTGTTAATCAGGGCATCAATTATTTTGATAGTGTAATATTCCAGTTAAATAATGCATAGTTTTCTTGTGTATCTACCACTTTCATTTTTCAGTTCCACTGATGCAATTGATGGACTACAGTTATCTGAATTCTGGAATAGAGATGACGAAATAAGTGGATCAGAGGAAGATATTTCCGACTCCGATACTGGTACCAAATTTTATTTCATTTGCATTTGTTTTACCGTTGGGACAAAGGATTGGTTAGTAGATCATTCATCTGGATGAATTTTTCGTTGGCAGACGGTAATGAGGTTGTCAACAATCTAGCGCGGTCAAAGGCTCAATTCAGACTGGGAGTAAATGAAAAGCTTAATTTTTTACAGAGGGCAGAAGAAAACTACTATCGAAATGATAACGCTAATAGACAGGTTTGTCTCGCTCTGTTGAAAAAAACATGTTCTCTATTTTGCTCTATACCCCAGTCTATTTCCCTTGGTTAGAACTTTTCACTGGCACCATAACAGAACTTGTTATGATTAGCAATCTGTAATTGGAAAGGTAGAATACTTTATTTTCAAGCGTCTGCTTATTTATATTCAATGCATCGGAAATTGTTACACTGCCCCTCTCTTCCTGTCTTCATACTCACTTATCTAATATGATTTACAGAGCAACAAAGTTGACAAGAATGCTATTTCTGATGCATTGCGAGGAGCAAGCAGGGAGAGATTACAAAATGCTTTAAAACAGGCTCAGCAACGGCTTGACGACTTTAGGTATGCATTGCTAGTTTGAGTTCTTTCATTTCACACCTCAGTCTGCACAACCAGAAAACCACCTACTTGAAATTTCTCAACATCTTCTTGCTATAACAAGT
Source organism: Trifolium pratense (assembly GCF_020283565.1). Lineage (NCBI taxonomy): Eukaryota > Viridiplantae > Streptophyta > Magnoliopsida > Fabales > Fabaceae > Trifolium > Trifolium pratense. Next base: position 20,337,159 of record NC_060063.1, on the reverse strand, counting down.
GTGCAATGTATTTGATATGCAATAGCACCTTGTTTAAATATCAGACCTATAATGATTAAAATGTTTTCACATTAGACCTCTAAAGATGTGTCATCAAATTAGTCTCTTAATGACTAATTATTCTCCAAATAAATTTTTCACCATGGAAATCCCTCAAAGATACAAAATTGTCACAAACATGTGTCCTTTTATATCACCACTTTAATCCTCCATATAGATGAATTTGTTGACAACTGTGTATCTTTGAGATACTAAATGTTTGTTTACAAACATGCAGCAACTTTTTGGAAAATTCTATGAAGGATTAGTATGACAACACTTCAATTTTTAGAAGCTTTTAATTTGGTAACAAAAATTATAATCTAAAGTCACAACCTAGTCTTTGAAGGATCGAGTAAACAATTTACTCTCTTTTCACCATAATACCACGACTAAACAATGTCACAACTAAAACTTATAATCTAAAGTTCCAAGTACTTGTTTATTATCATGTGTGTGTTTTCAGGACAACTTCCCCACCCCTGAACCACATGAAGCAGCAATTACAGTTAGGACGTGGCTGTTTACTTATTTCTTTGCCTAATTTATAACATTTATCCAGGATTGAAATGGAAACCTCGGCATCTCTTCTCGAAGATGAATGCTACAAGAAATATGGCAAGACTGGAAAATCATTCTATTACTCTCAAGTGGCAAGTACTATCAGGTGGTTGACAACTACAAGTTCTGTCGATCTCATGAACCGACTTCGTGCAATTGATGCCTCTACATCACTGAATGTCTTCTCTGAAGCTGAACATCCCGTCACACCACCACCTGCTTCAGATCATTGTACAAAGGAAGAAGCTAGCAATGAGATTCCAGACAATGCTGTAACAGAAACAATCCCATGTGATGTGACAATGGAAAGTTCTTATGATACAAACTTGCCACCTATACCATCCTTTGCTGAATTCGTAAATAGTAAGAAACCGAAAAGGGATCAATCAAGTGACACAAAAAAACACTCGTCAAGAGTAGAAAAGAAGAAGAGGATACAGTAGATTGACACTTGTATGAACTATTCAAGTTTTTGAGTTTTAGTTACAATATGTATGAAGTGCCAAACTTTGGGAAATTTGAGAAGTTCTCTAGTTTCATTTTTCACACAAATGACAGTGAATCTTATTGTCTGTCTTATTTTTTGCTGACTACTAATGTTTCGTTTATTATTCTTCAGATCAATGACAGACAAATTTACATAATATGGATAGTATTCTACGAGATGTGCTTGGATATCAATACACATAACTGCATAAGATACACATCCCTTATTCAGTTAGGAGCTGAACTTCACTGGTTTGCACTTCACAGTGGTAATTTTCCGACAAAGTCGGAATGAAGACTACCTAGGTAAAGATGGTCCTCAAATTCCACAGCTGAAGTTACAAAACTAATGACCTTCCCTTCATTATCATCAAACTTTCTGATAATCTTGCCATCAGTTCCGACATTTACCACCAATGCTGACTTTGTTGCACTATTGATAAGATTAAATAGCCTTGGAAATGAAGCTAACAGGTGCTTGCATACCTTAGAGGTGTGCACAAAACCGAACCTTTCTGAAGTTATCTGCAGCATCAATATTGAAGAAAAACAAATCAACACCTTATTATAGTTTTAATTTTGTTAGTTTGTACTACCTCTGATCCTTTTTATAAGAGACAACTGAGTCAACAAAAATTGATGTATCTGGTTCATAATATAGTCTATATACATCAATTTTTGTTGACCTAGTTATATCTTATAAAAAGGATGTATTAGTAAAGCGATCGAAGAGGTTTGCACAAAACCCAGCCTTTCAGAAGTTATTATCTACTTTTTTTAAAAAAAAAAAAATCAAATATATTATCAATAAAAACCAGATTTTTGCTCAAGACAATCATAAATCGGTAAAAGAGAGATTACAAGACAAAGACGCCATATATAAGCGGAACACCGATGAAAATACTAAAACTGACACAACCATCATATTAGTATTATTATTACTTGAACCAAAGCGATCCAAAATGAGCCATCAGGAGCAAGATTGATATTGTCAGGACCACCAGGGAGGTTTTCAATGAAGATATCTGTTTTGCCTTTGTTAATTCCTTTTAGCCAATTCCTCACACACCTAAATCTGGTTAAAATACAAAATAAAATCAAATAAGATAGAAATTGTTCAAACACCTAAATTTAAATTACATTCAAATATACACTTGAAAATCATCGTTATTAAAATCGTAATTAATTATGTTCGGATATTGATTACTGAATTGTGACATCTTGTTAATTATATTTATCGATCATTCACTTGACATTATGACTAAGTATTTAAACTGATTTGTCAAAAAAGAAAAGTATTTAAACTGATTAACCATTCAAATTGTTGTCTCATTTTGTGTAAAAAAAACACACATCTTTGATCAAGAAATTTACTTACTTCCAAGTTTCACAGACTATAAGATAATCTTCATCCTTGGATAGTGCAACACCATTTGCAAAAAACAAATCATCAAGGACAATAGCAGTCTCATTTGACATGGGATTGTACTTTAAAAGTTGTCCATTAGGTCTTGCCTCTAGCAAATCCAGATGCCAATTGTGTAAACTAAATTTAGTACTACCAACACTGAAATATATATTCCCATCTGATGCTTCTATTACATCGTCCGCAAATCTGGTCCAATCATTAGAAAAATTCATAGATGGAGGTCATGAAATTTATAAACAGGTAGAACAAAATTATTAAAAATTAAATAACAAGAAAAAAATGAAGATAAATCAAATTCATATCCTTATTTGATTTTGTTGGCTCTAAAAGCCTTTTATTAAAAGTAACTTTTAATTAATTTTGAAATTTTCAATCAAGATAAATTTACAAAAGTACCGCTAGCTGAAAGGAAAATTTTATCTGATAATTAATGAAGACTAACGATGTTGTATTTTTTTTTTTGGTACAACTAACGATGTTGTATGAGACCGAGTGTTGGACTATAAGAACCGATGCGAAAATAAATTAAATTTGGTAGGGTTTATAATAATGTTGCATTGGATGCGTGGTAAGACTAGATGAGATATGATTAGAAATGACATTAGAGAGATGTGGGATAACACCTAGGGTTCGTTTGATACACCGTAAAGAAGGTTGAAGGAAAGAAAATTACGCAAATCAATGCATGAATTTAGACTAAAGTTAGTCCAAATTCATACATTGATTTGCGTAATTTTTTTTTCCTCCCACTTTCTTACCGTTGTAACAAACAGACCACTATAGTAGAAAAAGATGGTGAAAACTAGGATTAGATGGTTTGTACATTAGAGAAAAGATTTGTAGATTTTGTAGTAAGAAAGTAAAATTAAATTGAGGTTAATCAAATCACTAGACGCAGACAAAGACTTAGTAAAACTATAAGAAAAATTATTTAAAAAATCTAAATATTAAGGAGTTGAATTTTTATATCGTATAAGATAGAAGATTACAGTGTCGTTCGATCAATTTAGCTTATTCCAATTAGTGGAATAAAATTTGATTGTTACAGTATTATTTTTAACACACTTATGGTCAATATCCATTTAGCTTAACCAAGGTTTTGAGTTCGAACCCTGACTTGGACATGCAGCAGTGTTAAAACTCTTAGGGAGAGTTTTCCACCCATTTGAGTCTCACAACACTCAAGGGATTAATCTATGCAGTTGCGCGCAGATGATATCGGTTTTTAAAAAATTAAAGGTTACGATATAAAAATGTATTAATATTGCATTTGTGTGGAATTTATTAATATTGCAAATATTAACTGGCATGGTCATGGATATTTTGCATCTACAAGACTATAATACCATAAATTTTTATTTTTTATTTATTTTTAAAAACTGATTATAAAATGTAAAAAAAAATTGTCATATTAACTATATATAGATGATTAAGGGAGCGATTATGGTGCATAAGCGAATTTCTTATGTACCGGGCATAAATAACACATAAAATCATTCCACATCAAAATGGTTTTGAATTACAACCCTTTGAAACTATTCCATAGTAAAAATAGTTTTGGCGAGATTTTAATTAGTTTAAAACTAACTACGAAACAATCTGATGACGTTCAGGGGTTGCTGTTGTTGATTTGGGGGTGGGAAATGATGTGTTTGGAGATTTGTTAGATTCAATTTAATGGTGGAGATTTGTGTATTTGACTGGTTTGGGACCAAATTTCACAGGTTATGTGTTTATCGATGTCGAGTCGTCGGTGAAGCTCCGCTCCGATTGTGACACGAGAAAAGGGTTGTATTTAGTATATAGAGTCGTTCATGACTTATGTACTTAAATTGAAAAATGTATCTTTTATAAGAGGATTTATTTTGTATAAACACGATTTTACTAAATTAAATACATTAGTAGTATTTTTGTAAAGTGGAGTGTAATTCCTAGAACCAATGTTTTATAAATAACTTTCGATTTTTCCGTTGCGTACTTTGAAAAAGATTTAATAAAGATAAAATTACTTAAATAATGGGTTTGGGTGTTACAGAATAGCTTGTAGTACCGATTTTATTAACACTTCTGGCCCTGCTTTGGAAAGACACTTACTACATGAATTTTTTATGGGAAATGAATTCTATTTCTCATTTGTGGGTTTTTTTAACTCAAAAGCTTGAAATATAGAAAGTTGAATTATTAAATAAGATTGTGAAAGAAAATAAAATGATAAATAGATTAAACTTTATTTTGAATTTTGATTCTCATTTGTTTAATTTAGGCTTAACTACACATTTGGTCTCTTACGTTTATTTTAGGTTTTAATTTGGTCCCTTACGTTTAAAAAGTATCAATTTGGTCTCTTACGTTTATTTTAGGTTTCGAGTTAGTCCTTTCCGTTTGAAGATTTTGTAGTAAAAAAGTATCAATTTGTGGGTTTTTTTAACACCGTTTGAACAATACACGTGTCAGTTTGTCCAAGTTCGACGTGTCAGTTTGTTCAATTGTATTTTTTTTTTTCAAGGAGCTTATTGGCTAAGAAATCCACCTTAAAAGTGAATAAGTGGAGTGTTCCTTGTTCGAACCTGAGCACATGCACATATAATGCGATGTCTCTACCAACTGAGTTAAACTCACGGGAACTTATTTTGCAATATTTTTAATTTATAAACAGATGTGGGATAACACCCAGGATTCGTTTGATACAACGGAAAGAAAGTTGAAGAGAAGAAAATTATGCAAATCAATGCATGAATTTAAACTAAAGTTAGTCCAAGTTCATATATTGATTTGCGTAATTTTTTTTCTCCCATTTTTTTTCCGTTGTACCGAACAGACCACTATAGTAGAAAAAGATGGTGAAAACTAGGAAGATGGTTTGGACATTAGAGAAAAGATTTGTAGATTTTGTAGTAAGAAAGTAAAATTAAATTGAGGTTAATCAAATCACTAGACGCAGACAAAGACTTAGTAAAACTATAAGAAAAATTATTAAAAAAATCTAAATATTAAGGAGTTGAATTTTTATATCGTATAAGATAGAAGATTAAAGTGTCGTTCGATCAATTTAGCTTATTCCAATTAGTGGAATAAAATTTGATTGTTACAGTATTATTTTTAACACATTTATGGTCAATATCCATTTAGCTTTTAGGTGTAATTTGATCCCTGAACTTGGGCATGTAGCAGTGGAGAGAGTTTGTCATCTATTTGGGTCCCACAAGACTAAAGAGATTAGTCTATGCAGTTGCGCACAGAGGATATCAGTTTTAAAAAAAATTAAAGGTTACAATATAAAAATTTATTAATAATGCATTTATATGGAATTTATTAATATTGCAAATATTAACTGGCATGGTCATGGATATTTTGCATCTACGAGACTAATACCATAAAAGAAGTTTTATTTGAAGTGTGTGGGACAAGGTTACACTAGGTGCTAAAATGGCAGCAAACTTCGATTGTTCATATTCATAAAACTGTGACTGGTCCTAAAGGGAAAGATTCTTTCACAGCTTATACAATACGTGGTTAATATTATCTGAGCGTGCTATCAATCATCATTAGTAGTCATGCATGTGGCTATGCATGTCTCACACGTAGTTGTAACTTGCCCGGGTCTTATTTTTATGGGAAGGTCATTTTAGAGTGGGATAAATTTGGACAGGTTAGAATTAATTAAGAATTTGACATATGACAATCAAGATTTTAAAATGTGTGGTTCAAATTTAGTACATTGGAAAATATTGGTCCCCAAAATTGTGAGCAATGATTAAAGAGGGAGTGCTAGGTGTAGGAACACTTTTTTCACACGTTAAAAAAAAATTGCCGCGGAATACCGAAATAAACATCAAAACAGATACCACTTAAATAAGTCCACTTTCTAATCTCATAATTAGAAAGATACCTCTCAACTTTCTGACCAACAGAGAAAATAATCAAAACATCAATCCAGCCTATAAAGCTAGTTGTTACTAGACACTAACTTTTGATCTCGCATTAAAAGCGACCGACTCATTTGAATCCAAAAAACAGCTCCATAAGGATGCAGCAACGCTAGAATGAGAACTTAGGCACACAAGTTCAGCTCGAAGACTGCCTACACTCGGGACGACAACGGAAGCACCACCATGAGGGCGGCCAGGGGTGGATCTATGTTGAGGCACACTGTGGCGATGGCCACACCAGAATTTTTCATATATTTTTTTAGGGTTAACTATACATTTGGTCCTTTACGTTTATTTTAGGTTTCCATTTAATCCCTTACGTTTAAAAAGCATCAATTTAGTCCCATCGTAAACGCTCAAAACCAAAGAGGAATATTTTTTTTATTTTTTTTGCATTTTAATGGCTGTTCAGTCGGTTTCAGTTACAAAGAGATAGATTTTTAAAGTCTCGCACCGCGCATATATATATATATGCAACTGTTTATGACCAATTTTTCACAAATGCTAACCCAAAGCCTGATCCACACCTGACCAAATGCTTTCATGTGTTGGCGGTTATGTCAGCTTTAAGTCGGGTCGTGGGTCCGTGCTCAACCTTAATTTTTATATTTTTTTTGTCAAATAGTACAATAACTAAACCTACATATATAATACTTTTTTATAGTCATACAGTCTAGCGACTAGACTAACATATTTAAGTATGGTGATTAGTATGGTAAAATTGTTATTCCATTCCCTTCATTATAACTTCTCCTTAGTAATGTACGTATTAAATATGGAGATTAGTTACAAATTGGTTTTCTTATTTTTACAAGATTTCCTTCATTTTCTTATTTTGTCTCTCGTGAAAATTTTCTCCATTGTAATCCTCATCACCATTCATCTTTTTTGTTTATTGGTGGTTCAATTAAAAAAATGAATTTGAAAGGTTGAGATCCACACTATATCCCCTTGGATGGAATTGTCACCATAAACAATCCACTCCCATGAAATAATCAATTATGACAATTTTGTGGGATGGAGAGAGTATTTTACATGTCTAACCCAAATAGGGATGAGAAAATGATTCAACCCATCCCGTTTCTCCCTAAATAAAAATTTATTAATTAAAAAATGTAAAAAATAAGAAAACCAATGTATAACTAATCATCCTGCATTGTAAAAAATATAAAATAATAGTCATCCTATAAAACTGTAAAAATAAGAACATTCTATGTATGCAACAAAAATATGTAACTTATCAGCTTGTAACATTCAAACCGTTAATGATTCAGACATTTGGAACAAGCCAATAAGAAAAAAAATAATACATAATTAATGAGCTCAAAAGTAAACTTTCAATACTAATTGATTCGATAGGCTAATCTGTTCTACCTTGTCATAACGGGTTAGGTCGGATAGGCCAACTAGTTGTAGCAGGGTGAAAAGTTCCAACACAAACCCCATAAGAAAAATCATTAAATTCAATCCTACAAAATCAATTATATTAAAAAAAAAAAACAGCTTATATGCGAATTGATTACCCCAACTTATAAGTGCATGTCCAAACATTATTTCATCAATGTAGGATTCTTATTAGAGAGAGCGTCCTTAAATAAACTCTTTAAGAGACAACGGTCAACGGTCATAGTCTAAAATTTGGAGGGTCCATTGTCTAAAAATCATAAGAAATCTTTAACCTATCTTGTGCTACAAACCAAAGAACAGAACAACACATAAATACAATATACTATTGAATTATTAGTGCAGGGGAGGGGACTCACATTAATTGAGAACCATTTACTTGTGAAAGGATAACACTGAAACCATCTTCTTCTGTAACTTTGAGCAAACCCTACAAAATATAATTAATTATATATGTTATCTATGACTTATATATGCTTCATGCAATTCAATAAATCTACCACACACATAAAGATTATGTGGTGCCTGAGTGCTTTAGGTTTAGGATGAGTTGGGTTTTACTCTTTTTTTTCAGGTGGCCGGTCACTCTTAATGGCTCGAGGGGTGTCCATTTTTAGAACTTTTTCGAAACTTTTGCTATTTTTCTTGTGATTTTTCTTTTGAGTATCTCTGGTACTCGCCGTTTGCAATTTGAAATTTTTTATCGTTTATAATATATATCTATTTGCCATTAATAAAAACATAAATTATGTATATACCAAACTAGTATCACAAACAATGAGACCACCATCTTTTGATGTCGTGATTCCAAGCAAAGTAGAGCTATTTATATGCTTCCAATTCTCCCATTTTCCATTCCTAACCATTCTTTTAATCCAACCATCTCTTGTAGCTGTATATAAAACACCATCTTTATCCACACAAACATCTTCTGGTTGCTTCAACCCTTCTCCAAGTTTAATCACATTCTGTTAAGTTGAAGAAACAAATACAATTATAAGTTTATTAAATGTACTAATTACAAGTTTAATAAATATATATATTCATTAAGTTTTTACCTGTAATTTGTTGTTTTTGGTTGAAGAAATTGAAAATACAGAAGGTGGTATTTCAAGCAAAAGTGGATCTATAGGTGAGAAGTAGAAGACTTGAACCGTGAGAGCAAATAAAACAGCTAGAACCAAGCTTAAGGTTAGTGTCACACAACCTATAGTGGAAGCCATGCTCTTTGTGCCTTGTGCTCTGCTCTGCTATTTATATATAGATATATTTGATTAAGGTATGTGTGGGGATCGGACAGTTAAAATTACATATCATCGAATTTTGTGTCAATTTTCGTGCATGTGAGTGGTAAAAAGGGGTGTCAATTTTGTGTCCCCAAATTTTGTGTTTAGATAACACTCCTCAATCAATTAAACTCGCCCAATCATGTGCGGGATTGTGACTTTTCACTTCTTGCACACAATTCCCACGTCCTACTGTTTTGTTGTGATGTGGTTTTCTCTTTCATAGTAGTAGTACTCGCTATGGACTAACTAACCTATACCTGAAAAAGGTTCGACCAATGGTCATCGACTCAAAAAAGGCCACGAGCTCCTGGGATACCGTTCGAACCACATGACTTAACTAGATTAAACTGAATGAGTTTGCCATATAACCCACTACAAGAAATTTGATTATTTTGCCAGCGACTAACGAAAAAAGTCGTTGCCAGGTAAGTTTGCCAACGACTTGTAATAAAAAAAAAGTTGCTGTCATATTGATCAGGTCTCTATAAAAATAAAGGTATTAAATCATATTGATCTGGATTGAAGGCTTGGAGGAGTGATAATATGAATGTAATGGCTTGCTAAGTTTTACTATTTTCCGTTTCCATTAATCAAAAGGAATTATTATGAAGGAGAAGTTTTTTTTTTTTTAAAGGCGTTATGAAGGAGAAGTTATTAAAACAACAATCTGCAAAAGGCTACATGGTTAACCACTTTGTTAAATAGAGTTGCAACAAAATTCAACATAAAAAACAAAACCTGAAAGACTTGACTTGAGAAATGTATATTTAGAATTGTGGTGATACAAGAGTCTCGTAGTAAATATGATGATCATTTAGAAATTGGATATCTGGAATATAATCCAAGCTACCATTATTTAAGTTATACAGCACAAATTTGGTAAATGTTCTCAGCAGAACAATAGTATTTTCAAAAATAAACAAGAGTTCAATAAAAGAAGGCGGCGCGAATGATTGTCGACGAAGCCATGATTTCTCATAAGGGATCATCATCAATCTAGTCCAGGACTCAACAACTCCGTATTTTTTCATCACCCAAAAATCCAAATAAGTTTGTTTGGAGTCAAAACACACACAAATACAGTCACTCAAAACACCAATTCTAGTATTGCGAATTTCGACACCATCATGTTCAGGCAGCAACACTTCCTTATAAGTCTCCTTCTCGAGATCAAAAGAAAGAATCACAGTTTGGTTAGATTTAATAATCACCCAATTTAGAGTGCCACTCACAAATTTTCCTACGAAATTCATGGCGGAAGCTGAAGGGAAGTTCTGAATAGTTGTCCAAGAAGTTCCACCAAAAGTGTAAATTTGTGTCACTTTTTCACTATAATTAAAACCCGAACGACCCACAACTACAAGTAGTTTGTACTTGTCATTAATATGATCATAGCCAAAGCCATTATATGTGATACTCCATTTATGATAAGAATCAAGGGTTGGAGATTTTTTGGATTCGAATCCGATAGAAGGGTTCCACAACTTAACATAACCTCGATCCATATCAAACAAACAAAGCAAGCCATTGCATGAACCAATAATAAGGAACCTATTTTCCATGCAGAACTCAACAAGTTTAGTAGTAGGACGATCTGATCCATTTTTGAGCAATGGCTTCACAGGAAAATATGCTATTTTGGACGGCTCGTAGATAAGAAGAGAAGTGAATATATGTTGGTGGCTTATGCTTGGATTCATCTTTAGGTTTTGAAGGTGACTCTTTGTGAATATGGGATTGGAGATTAGGGTTTTCCATGATTTGCAAACACGTTTCAACTCAAGAAGCCATCTCACCGGAAGCCTCAAGAGTATCTGGAAGATGATTTCCTCCGGCAAGAATGGCGGTGGTTGTCGGTGGCTTTGGTAGTTGTCACTCATTGAAACTAGGGCATGTGACTGTGGATTATGAACCTACTAAGGATTTTCTTTTCTTTATTTATAGATGATGATATTTGGATAAGTACGTTGTCCTATTTGTTAGGTTTTGAATACCGGCAGGTTTGAATGCAATTCAAACTAATTAGTTCAAATTCTAAGTGGCTTGTTTTGAGTAATTAGTTTGTGAATTTCAAATTTATTAATTCCCCCATTCAGATCAGTTTAATTTTTTTTTTTTTTTTACATTTTTTACTTTTTATCCTATAGTTTAACACATTTCTATGTGTTAAAAGATTTTTATGCTATACTTGAAGTGTTCAATAGGTTGTTTTACGGTCCTATGCGTTTTTGTGTGGACTTACTAAGTTAGATTTATGTTCTCAAAAATTTTGTATATATATTTTTTTCTTGTTTTAATATAATAGGAGATATTGAAAAAGAATGTGGTAAAAATTGTTTTGTCACTTGATATCTAAATTCGCTTCACGTTATAAAAAAAAAAATGTTCAATGTAAATTTCAGTGTTTCAACTTTAAATTGTAAAATTCAGTCTAAATTTTTTTCTTGCTGTTCACCTAATTCATACTGATCCGCTCGCTTCCTTCAAAAAAAAATAAAAAATCTAATCCGCTCACTAACGGATTAGATTGATTCTGGCTTGACATGAACAATATAGGTTTTGCTTCAAACTCAATTAAAATTGATTGGACCGGTTAACATATTTGATCCAAACCGGTCGAACCCAACTCACAAACACCAATAATTTAAACACACAATTGAACAAATGCTATCGTGTGGACATACATTAAGGAATTAAAACTAAAAATATTTCATTAAAAATTGTGTATTAATTATTACCATAATTGCGGTCTGCCATTCGAAAGGTTGCGGCTGCAATTCTCCAAAAAAATATTTATGTTTAGTGTTTGAGATGTTGAAGAGATATAATCTACTTAGAATATTTTTATAAGGGTATGATGATCTCTCATTCTATTATTTCTTATGAATTATGAAGGTATAGACAAGACACCTATTGTCAACATGAAATATAGTCAATTAGCCATTGAGAGCTTTAGTATCCATGGTACTAAATTTAAGGTAATTTTTTTTACAAACTATATGTGTGGTACTAATTTTGAATAGATGATTTTTGATAAATTTATGTTAAACATAATGTGAAGGTGTACGATTATAATGATTTTATTCTATCGTTTCTTTTGAAGTAATAGACTAAAGATCTAGCCGTAGAGAGTTTTAGTTTACGTGGTATTGACTTTAAAATCTTTTTATATAAAGTATATGTGTTGTAGTAACTTTTTAATAGATATTTTTGAAGGATTCATGTTAAATATAATGTAAAGTGTTTTCATTTTAATGTGAGCTGCACTTTTATAAGAAGTAATTAATTTTCTATCTATTTAATTTTAGTAGTTTTCTTCTATTTGCAATTGATCTTCTTTTGTTGGTTTATACATACATTCTTTGATATGGACTAAAGTTACTCAATTAGATTGAATGGTCAATTGGCTTGAAAATTGAAAAAAACAAATAATTTTGAGCAAATAAGAGAGATGCTTATCTTTGTAATCTAAAAAAACTTCACACTCTCTCTTAAGTTCTATATATAATCTATAATATGTAATAAGCCAGACATATTTTCCTTTCTCTCTCCTCTCCTCATTCAACCTCATTCCTCACATTTAATGCATAAATTAAGAATATTCCTCTTATTCCTTTAGGCTCCAATTGGTAAGTTTTAACGGACAATTAATATTGTTAATTCCTCTTAACTCAATTTTCTGTTATATATATTTGGTCTAACAATTTCTTATGATTGTGCTATCTTCAAACTGTGGTGTGTATTTTATTTAATTTTCTCTTTTTCTTCGATCAAGCAAGGATCCACATTTTGAAATTATTTATTTTATTTGTCATTGAATTCTGAAATGAATTATTAATCTTTTTTGTGTGTTTTTGTGTACCTAGATCTAATGGGCATGGTTACAGGTGTTGAAGTTGATGAGCTCTGTGAAAGAAACATGCAAGTTCAATTACAATTGTTATTTTATTTTTTGTTCAATCCTAAATAGTTCCTAATAGGTAAACTGTCAAATACCCTCCTGAAATTTTAAAATTTGTCAAATATACCGCTGAAATTTGGAAATAGGCAAATACTCCCCTAAAATTAAATTATAAAATGTCAATCAAATTGTCCCCTGTTCCGTTTACTCGGTCTATTTCGGGGGGAATTTCCCAATTCCTAATGCATGTATACAATGTAGTCATATTTTTTGTTGGTATTTCAACATTTAGAAGAATTCTAATGTTGGAGATGATAATGTTATTCTATGGTTTGTAATTAAAGTTTTCAAGTTGAGTGAAATTATAAAAGGTCATCATAAAAAATAATCGTATTAGTTGCTAACTTAAAATAAAAATTTATGACAATTAATACTACTAAATTACACTTCCCAAACAATTTTGTTGCGTTGAATCTATTATCTATTATTTGAGAGCCCCTTATGAAAAACAATTGTACACGGTATCTCTCATTCTTTCTCCTCCCTTATTGTTTTAGCCATTAATCTATTAAATAATTTATATGGTTTTTTGTTTTTTTTTTTTGTTGTTGATAATTATGCCTTTTTTCATAATATTAGTCATTACGGCATATGATTTGCTGTAAAATAATTTATTCTTCATTTAGCATTCAATATCATTATTTGATTATTATCTCTTTATTTCATTAGATTAATTTTTCATTTCGAAAAAAACTGTAAAATAGTTGTCATCTATCATTATTTTCGCAAATTAAATATTATTGCCTTAAATAATGATATTACAAGAGGTGCCAACTTTCACGTCTATTCATTTGGCAGTAATATCATTTTTATTGCCTTAAATAATATTTTCACAGTAATATCATCATTTTTATTGCCTCAAATAATATTTTCGCAGTAATATCATCATTTTTATTGACTAAAATAACTTATTGCCTTAAATATTATTTTCGCAGTAATATCATTATTATTGCCTTAAATAATGATATTACTGCCCCGTAAATTAAACACAGAATGGAAAAGGACATTTGATGTATATATCAAATCAAGGTTAATTATAATTTGATGTATATCATTATCATTACTTTTAGACTTAAATATCAATGTTGAAGATCTTAAAATTCTTTCTTTGGTCGAGATAAGATCAACAAATCTATTCATATATTATTTGGGAGCCTTTTCTCAAATGATAGTGTATACGTGGCGTCTCCAAATGCTTTCTTCTTCCATATTGTTTTGGTCATAAATGTATTTAATATAATTCTTTATTCTTTATATGACAATATATGATTTTTAGTTTTTTCGTTTTTTTTTCTTTCTTTAATCCCATATTGATTGGCAATTCAGGTTAATTATAATCTCATAAGCAAATTAATTAAATGTTGACCAAAGTATATTTGTGGACATAAAACATCTATGTATAGCTGGAAATCCCAATTTACCTTTAATTGTTGTACGTATATTTATTGTTGTACTATTACCGCTAATTTATCGTTACAGAAAATCAACGAAATTGATGTGTTTCTTTATTACTAGCCACTAATTTGGAAATTTCAATGAGACTTTACAAAATTTTAATATGCAATAAACAACAAATTTTTAAAAGAAGATTAGAAAAACAAGTTTTAAATTTTTATTGAGTGATAAAATCTTCTACAACATCTTTATATTAGTATTATATACACAAGTATACAATAAAATATAGTTATTTTTTTGACGAAAAAATAAAATATAGTTATTGTTTAATTTCACAAATATTATATTTCTTTTTTATTTTCGAAAAAAGCATACATCTCATATTTATGCACATTTACATAAATAAAATGAGTGTACACGTGTTTATAAAAATAATGTCTGGTATTCTCTTTTAATTTATTTTTAAAAATTTCAAACTGGGAGGTTTTATTTAATACTACAATTTTGCTTTTATAATTCAAATTTACAAATTTAGAAAATTACTACTACTGTATAGACTTTTTTTTTTAGCATTAATGTACAATTTTAATTTCCTGCTATTTTATCTATAAATCAGGAAAACTAATTATTAATGGGATTATTTTATGTCTTTGCCTATAAATAATGCTTTTTAGACTTACAGTTTTTACACCATTTTTGTAAGCCTTCTCTAAACCTCTATTTTCTTTGTTCTTTTTATATTGTTCTTTGTGTTCTTATTTTTTATTTTTATTCTTATAAATAAATTACTTTTCTTGCAATTATATATTTTCAAATCATGCCTATATGTTTTTAGATGAATATATGATGTATATTTTTTTTATCCGTAATTACTCCCAAATTATTTTTTTTATTATGATTTTGTCAATATGATATTTTGTATTGGATTTAATTATTATTATATTATATTATGTCTTTTCTCACTTATCTCACTTATGATTGAAATACAAATAAATTTGAAAATTGGAAGGAAAAGACATATGAGACGTGGCCCAAATACTCTATGTTTCTAAAATTAATTACTTATTGTTAGACATGAGTACAAAAAGAGAATGCATCAATTATATTTCAAAATTATAGAAGGCCATTTGTATAGAGATAATTTGAAATTATTGGCAATTATTATAGACAAATGAATTAATTGTCAAATGCATCAGAGAATAGAATGCATGAAAAACAAGTATTTTATAAGAGAGAGAAAGAGGAATATGTATGGCTTTATTCATATTATAGATTTGATAAAAAAAAATACGAACTATAAGAATCTTCTCTAAGAAAACTCATGACACTATACATAAATTTTACAGTGTTATTTTAATTATTATATTATATAAGATTATAAATATAAATATTTATGTAATTGTCAATCTTCTTTTTGGTTTACAATGTTGACAATGAGGATCGAACTTAATACCTCATGCATACTACCCAACTCCCTCACCACTAGACCAAATATAGTGGCTTATGTAATTACTATAACAAGCTTTATCTTGAATTTTATTTGTTTTGTAATATTATACTTATATTGAATATTAACATTCAATATTTGATGTAGAGTAATAAGTCAGAGTAGCAAACAAGTTCTTCAATAGCCAAGTTTTTGGCCAATGTAAGACCTCTATAAACAACATAAAGTTTCACAAGCATCATGTCAGACGACACACAAATGAAGCCAGAAAAGTCTGGTAAGTAAAAATATAAATTGTATCTGATAAGACCCTCATAACTAGCTCTAATCGGGGAACCTAAACAACTACCGTCAACGTTGAGGACCACATAAGAGAAGTTTTCATTGTTCCATTTGATGAACCTGTACTAACGTGATTAGAGGAGAAAAAAGATGTGAAAATCTCGACCAAGCTCCGGATGTTGAAGGATAGCTGATTTAAGGACAAGATTCATTGTTTAAATAAATTAAATTATGATATCTCCATATACACCAAACACCAGCCGAGAAGGAATTAGCTTGGGGACACATGGAGCCAACCTTGAGCCAATCATGTGGGTCAATTAAAAAGAAGAAAGTTCAGTCATTGAATTTAATGTGGTGCCAAAAGTTTCTAGAGAATGTATAGTCCTAAACACAATGAAGGAAAGTCGTTTCTTGGAGGTCACATCGAGTAAAAATAGAGGAAGTGTCCAACTTCCGATGATTGAGTAAGGATAAAGCAGGAACCAAATTATGACAGGCTAACCGTAAGAAAAAAATGATATTCGCGTGTAACTATTTTACTTTAAATAAAATGCAGAAAATCAAAAGTTTAGAAATAAAAAAATGATCTTCGAATGTAACTATTCTACTTTATTTTATGTGCGCAGCAAATTTGAATTGTGTAAAATTGTTTTTGTAATAAAAATAAATTTAAATGTATATTGGTCTTCATATTTTCATAAAAGTAAAATTTAGATCCCTTATTAAAAAAAATGATTTTTTGGGCGTTTTTTTCCCCAAAATTTTAGTCATTATTTAATTATTAGCATTTTAATTTTTGAAGTAGCAAAATTTGTTACACAGATTTTTAAAGACAAAAAAATTTGGTGACTTATTAAACATATATATTAGTGTAATTTATCATTTTTTGTGTTAGATAATTATGAAATTTAAAATATTAAAATCTTAATTTTTATAGTTACTTTTTAACCCGTGCTTGGCACGGGTTCGGATACTAGTTCAATATTATAGCGAAGAGTAAGAGCAAACATTTACGCTGTTTGGTATATATTAAAGGAACATAATCAATGGATGAGAAAGATTAAAAAAATCACCATAAATAAATTACATTTTATTAGAGATATTTTTGCCTTTATAAAATATACTAAGATAAAAAATAATTGACTATTTTTTTTTCTAAAACTTAAAAATTTATTAAAATAAACAAATAAATAAATTTTTTTAAGAGTAAAATAATTGTCCCTGTCAAAAGCAATTTTTCATCTATCTCTATATTATA
This sequence comes from Trifolium pratense, assembly GCF_020283565.1. Lineage (NCBI taxonomy): Eukaryota > Viridiplantae > Streptophyta > Magnoliopsida > Fabales > Fabaceae > Trifolium > Trifolium pratense. Next base: position 20,319,676 of record NC_060063.1, on the reverse strand, counting down.
TATTTAATTGACTAAATAAAATATTTGAAAATATTTTATTAATTGTACTTAAAAAAAAATATATCTATCAAAATTGTTATTACTAATAAATTTTCATAAAAAATCATTCTAATCAAGCCCGTGCAACGCACAGGTTGTAAAGCAAACTTTTTTTTGCTGATGTGGCAGCCTAACAAAGCTCCTCATTTTTTCTAAGCAATAGTTAGTGTTTATGTGTCATCTCTCATTGCACATATATATATATATATATATATAAAAAAAAAAAGAATAAATATCACTAATGATATCAATTTAAAGGAAAGAATAATACATAAGGTTAATAAAACCAATCTACCCACAATGAATTGAGACTTGAATTACACATGGAAAGAATACACAAGGTCATGAATTATAATGTACCGTTAAAATTACAGTAGAATTTAATTTGAGGTTATGATTTGTGTTTTTTTTTTTTTTGATAAGAGGTTATGATTTGTGTTAATGTTGGTGCATTTTTTTTTTACTAATGTATTGGTGCATGTTGTAATACATAAAAACTATCATCAATATTAATTCTAAAATAAAAAATAGTGCTCTAATTAATAGTAAACGTATGGGTTCAAAGTTCTTAGGCAACTGAAGAGATTACAATCATCACGGTTATAATTATAAAGTTTAACCGAAATTATAGTCTTTGGATTTCATATATATTTTGCCTCACAAAGATAAATTATTATATGCTGATATTTTGGGTCTTTGATATTTTGGGTCTTTCAGGATAAAATTTCACCAAATGAATAATTGATAAGAAACTTCAAGAGAACGAGAGGGAGATAAGGAGATAAGTTATTTGACATCATAAATTGTATAGAAAGGAATAAGCAGTAACGTTGCTATTTGGTAGGTAATTTTCAGAACACGAGATCACGTGATAAAAAATGTCAAAGTCACCATACTTCTTATTTCAACATTAGTCATGAGCAATATTTTCACCAAGTATAAGTATGTATTACATCCAACTCTTATTGAAAATAAATAAATAAATAAGGGATACATTAAAAATAAAAAAGCAAAGTGATTTGTGACTAAAATTGCAACTCATATAATAAAAACTAAGATTTTATACGATGACACAATTAAAATAAAATATGATACATCATTTCAATAAAAATTATTTTAATTTTGAACAACTTTTTTTGTTTTTATACATATATATATATATATGGGGTTTTCTAACTTAGACCCTAGTTAGGTCTAAGTTAGCAAGGTGCACCTTTTCAATTGGACCAAAATACCCATTCTTTTTAATTAATTAACCAAAATACCCATTAATAGACGCGGATCCAGTGTCGCGCGCGTACCGAAGGACCATGGTTACAGACCGTTGATTTCCATCAGACAGCCAAGATCTGATCTCATCAAGACTGTCTGATCAATCCGACAGCCCAGATCATCCTGATCCATCAGATTCCAGCGCGTGCGCCACACTGGATTACACCCTGGAGAGAGAAAAATTTGCTTTTTAAAAGTAGGACACGTGTCACACAATGGTTGGCTGGACGTGATTTTTGTTCATTTAATACTTTGAACTCAATTATTTCGTTGTAAATTAATTTTTTATTTTTTTTTTATACCAAAATTCATAATTTTTTTTTTCTACAAATAGAGACTTGGTTCGTTTGATTTGGACACCGAAAAAAATATGCAATTTTTCACTACCTTAATCTCATTTTTTGTCTACTAAATACGTTACTTGTGTGTTGTAATTTAACACGCACCACTCAACCAACTCACTGAAACCATTATACCAGGAAAATAGTAGATAATATTCTGGAACTTTTGGTATATTTTATGAAATTTTTGGAGACCTGAAACTATTTTTAGTTAATTAAATGAGATAAAACGGTAATTAAAAACTAATGTTTGCTTCTGAAACAATTTTACTGGTAGAATGGTTGCACATAGTTGTATTCTGAAACCATTTTACTGGTAGAATGGTTTCAATGAGTAATTTATTAATTGTGTTTGCTTCTGAAACCATTTATCTGGTACAATGGTTTCAGAGAGTTGTAATCTGAAACCATTTTGCTGGTAGAATGGTTTCAGTAAGTTGATTATTAGTTATTTGCTTCTGAAACCATTTAGCTTGTAGAATGGTTGCACATAGTTGTACTCTGAAACTATTTTACTGGTAGAATGGTTTCAGTGAGTAATTTATTAATTGTGTTTGCTTCTGAAACCATTTAGCTGGTAGAATGGTTTCAGAGATTTGTACTCTGAAACCATTTTCCTGGTAGAATGGTTTCAGTGAGTTGATGTAAGGTAGTGAAAAATGAGATTAAGGTAGTGAAAAATTGGATTTTTTTTTCTGTGTCCAAATCAAACGAACCAAGTCTCTATTTGTAGAGAAAAAAAAATTATGAATTTTGGTATAAAAAAAAATAAAAAATTAATTTACAACGAAATAATTGAGTTCAAAGTATTAAATGGAAAAAAATCACACCCAGCCAATCAGACAGCGACACGTGTCCTGCTTTTAAAAAGTAGATTCTTCTCTCTCCAGGGTGTAATCCAGTGTGGTGCACGCGCTGGAATCTGATGGATTCGGATTGTAAGACCCGTAATTTCACAGCTTATTTTGTGTAAGGAAAATAAATATTGGATAAAAGTTTTAGGGTGTTTGTTTAAGTCGTTTTGTAAGTATCGTTGTAATAACGGCATTTTTGCTGAGTTTAAGGCTGTTTTGTACTCGTGCGCTGAAAAGGCACAGACTTTTGGGCTGTAATCCTCTTTTATGTATGAGAAGGTTTATGCATATTCAGAATGACGAGTTTTGGATTATTCTCACTTTTGGAAAAACGAGTAGAAATTTTACCCGCTGACGTAAAATTTTACGGTTTCAGAATTTAGTAAAATTTTAGATGGAGGATTTATATATCTGCGCGAGTTAGGATATGTCCTGAGAATATTTTTCGAGAGTGTGGAAGAAAATTACAGTCGCGGAAAAAGATTCGGCAATAAGTTTTGGAAATATTTTAAGACGGACTTCCGTTCCGTAAGTTTTCTGTTTTTACGAATTTTGCTCGTCGCGGCGCGCGAGAGCTGTGGGGCGTGAGAGAAAATATCTAGATATTTATTAAAGTAAAATGGATGGCTAGGATTGGCCTAGAGTTTTGTCTTTTGATCCAATGGCTAAGATGGAGCAAGATCACTTTGGTCATAAGATTGTTTGGTGGACTTTTTAACTTAGAAAAAAAATTGAAAAACTCTTCTTCTCTTCCTCTCAAAACCGTCCCCCTCTTCTCTCCCACTCACCTCACCATTGATTTTCCATTTCTCATCCATTCAAGCTTGGATTTGTCTCTTTGGATCAAGGATCTTGCAAGGAAATCACTCCTCATAAGGTAACTAACCAATTCCTTACCTTGGTTGCTCTAATTCTCCTAATTTTAGAAATTGTTCTTGACATGTTCTTGAGTAAAAATTTTCTAGAATAAGTTTTGGTTGATTGTGGTTTTAGGGAAGTGTTTAGGAGTTCATCATTAAAAACATGCCACTTTCTTGTGCCCAACAATAAAAAATTTACTTTACAAAGACCAAAAAAAAGAAGTTCATTAAAGAGAACCTGAGGATCCTGAATGCCGAGAAGAATAAAAGCAAACCTGAATATACTCGGCAGCTTTAGGTCCATTCTCTATGTCAGAACTGAAGAAGAAAAGAAGCATATAATTCCACAATGGATTAGTGATATTGAGTTTTTGAAAAAGAAAAGAAAACATAACACTGAAATAGGTTAAACTGGTTTTTATGCACACAAATTTGAGCAAGAACACAACAATCAGACATTTAGACATGTGACGACCAATGCATATCTAGTGATAGTAAAAGAAGAATAATGTAATTGCAACTTGCCTTAAAATATGTAGTGACTACTAATGTTAAAATTCAATGGTGTGAAATTAATAGTATGGTTGTTTTGCATTATAAGTCTATGTTCTGTAACTATTTACCTACTTGATAAGAAAAATAAATGCATGATGGAAGAAAAACAACAAATGGTCTCCCAGTGGAAATACAAAAAACAGTGAGCTAAGCAGAATTTGTATGTACACCAAAGAAAAATTAATGAACAAGCACAAAAACAACTTCATATGGTGCATATTATATACCATGTCAAAGAAATTTTCCCAAGACACATATAGCACATGGTATTGCAAAATAACCCCACTCCCTAATACACAGACAATAAATTAAAAGCCATCATGTATTTTTCAGTAGTTTGCGCAAATACAGAAACTCATAAAAAATCAACATATGAAAAGAAGTTCAAGTCAAATACTTCATCCAACATCTAATATCATATACAATTATATAAATAAATTACCAGTAATCTAAAACATTATGATGACATTAACATCATTAAGTAGCATAAGCAATAAGCGTATAACAATCAAGGAAAAGTGTGAAACAAAAATCTAGCAATCAAAAATCAAAGAGGAGAATGTCGTCAAACCTTATATCAAAGGAAAGACCACTCTTCTTTTCACCGAATTTAATAATTGGCACATGAGGCTTTCCAATGACCTGAAAAACATTCCCAAGCAAAACACCGGACACTTAAAATTTTGAATAAACACTTTATATAATATTTGAGTAACCATACCAGACCTGTATCTTTTTTGCCATATTTCTGTGACAATGATCTAGAAATTGCATTCAAACCAATCGGCGGATTCGGTACGCCTGATTTCAGAATCACTACCCGCAGCCAAAAAAGATTTGATGATAACAGTGTATATATCAATCAATCAGCTACATGTCCTAGTTCATAGGAAAGGTTCAGTTCAGTTAAGCATCACAATATGAAAAGGATGACTTACATCAATATCACTAGTAAGAAGGTACAGTCCTGTCCTGAAAGACCCAAAAATTTCAACCTAAAAGGAACAAAGTCACACATTCATTGACACATACAGAAAAAGAAAAAAAATAAAAACAAGACCATCAATTTTGCGTCTAAGGAGCCAAGGGTCGTCTCCATTTACATGTGAAGTTATGAAGCATTCAAATTGAAATTGCATTCAGACAGTCAATTTTAGGAACATCGTTCAGAATAAACTATATTTAGGGACATCGAGGGACATATATTCAATTTTGCATCTAAGACACCAAGGGTCTTCTCCACTTACATGTGAAGTTATGAAGCATTCACATTGAAATTGAATTCAGACTATCAATTTTAGGGACATCGTGCGACATAAACTCAATTTAGGGACATCGATGAACATATATTCAATTTTGCATCTAAGGCACCACGGGTCTTCACCTACACGTGAAGCTATGAAGGCATTCAAATTGAAATTTCATTCAGACTATCAATTTTAGGGACATCGTGGGCACAAACTCAATAGGGACATCAAGGGACATATATTCAATTTTGCATCTAAGGCACCAAGGGTCTTCTGCTCCACTTACATGTGAAGTTATGAAGCAATCACATTGAAATTGCATTCAGACTACTAATTTTAGAGACATCGTGCGATATAAAATAAATTCATGGACGTCGAGGGACATATATTCATTTTTGCATCTAGGGCACCAAGGGTCGTCTCCACTTACACGTGAAGTTATGAAACATTCACATTGAAATTGCATTCAAACTATCAACTTTAGGGACATCGTGGGACATAAACTCAATTAAGGGGCATCGAAGGACATATATTCAATTATGCATCTAAGGCACCAAGGATCTTCTCCATTTACATGTCAAATTATAAAGCATTCACATTAATATTGCATTCAAACTATCGATTTTAGGGATATCGTCGGACATAAACTTAATAGGGACATCGAGGGACATATATTCAATTTTGCATCTAAGGCACCAAGGGTCTTCTCCACTTACATGTGAAGTTGTGAAGCATTCACATTAAAATTGCACTCAGACTATCAATTTTAGGGACATTGTGCGGCATAAACTCAATCTAGGGACATATAATCAATTTTACATCTAAGGTAACACGGGTCTTCTCCACTTACACGTGAGGTTATGAAGCATTCACATTGAAATTGCATTCAGACTATCAATTTTAGGGACATCGTGGGACATAAACACAATTTAGGCACATTGATGGACATATATTCAATTTTGCATCTAAGGCACCAAGGGTCTTCTTCTCCACTTACATCTTTAGTTATGAAGCAATCACATTGAAATTGCATTCAGACTATCAATTTTAGGGACATCGTGCGACATAAAAAAAAATTGAGGGACAGATATACAATTATGCATCTAAGGCACCGAGGGTCTTTTTTCCATTTACATGTTTAGTTATGAAGCAATCACAATGAAATTGCATTTAGACTATCAATTTTAGGGACATCGTGCGACATAAAATAAATTGAGGGAGTGATAGTTTTGACAATCCTATCAAGGACATGTATTCATTTTTGCATCTAAGGCACCAAGGGTTTTCTCCACTTAAATGTGAAGTTATGAAGCATTCACATTGAAATTGCATTCAAACTATCAATTTTAGGGACATCGTGGACATAAAATCAATTAAGGGCCATCAACGGACATATATTCAATTTTGCATCTAAGGCACCACGGGTCTTCTCCACCTACACGTGAGGTTATAAAGCATTCAAATTGATATTGCATTCAGACTATCAATTTTAGGAACATCGTGGGACATAAACTCAATTTAGGCACATTGACGGACATATATTCAATTTTGCAACTAAGGCATCAAGGGTCTTCTTCTCCACTTACATCTTTAGTTATGAAGCAATCACATTGAAATTGCATTCAGACTATCAATTTTAGGGACATCGTGCGACATAAAATAAATTGAGGGACATGAATTCATTTTTGCATCTAAGGCACCAAGGGTCTTCTCCACTTACATGTGAAGTTATGAAGCATTCACATTGAAATTACATTTAGACTATCAATTTTAGGGACATCGTCGGACATAAACTCAATAGGAACATCGAGGGACATATATTCAATTTTGCATCTAAGGCACCAAGGGTTTTCTTCTCCACTTACATGTAAAGTTACCAAGCAATCACATTGAAATTGCATTCATTTTTGCATCTAGGGCACCAAGGGTCTTCTCCACTTACATGTGAAGTTATGAAGCATACATATTGAAATTGCATTCAAACTATCAATTTTAGGGACATCGTAGGACATAAACTCAATAAAGGTGCATCGAGGGACATATATTCAATTATGCACCTAAGGCACCAAGGATCTTCTCCATTTACATGTGAAGTTATGAAACGTTCACATTAATATTGCATTTAAACTATCAATTTTAGGGATATCGTTAGACATAAACTCAATAGGGACATTGAGGGACATATATTTAATTTTGCATAATGCGAAGTTGTGAAGCATTCACATTGAAATTGCATTCAGACTATCAATTATATGGACATTGTGTGACATAAACTCAATTTAGGGACACCGAGGGACATATATCCACTTACATGTGAAGTTGTGAAGCATTCATATTGAATTTGCATTCAGCCTATCAATTTTAGGGACATCGTGCGACATAAACTCAATCTAGGGACATATAATCAATTTTGCATCTAAGGTAACACAGATCTTCTCCACTTACACGTGAAGTTATGAAGCATTCACATTGACATTGCATTCAGACTATCAATTTTAGAGACATCGTGCGATATAAAATAAATTGAGGGACATTGAGGGACATATATTCATTTATGCATCTAGGGCACCAAGGGTCTTCTCCACTTACATGTGAAGTTATGAAGCATTCATATTGAAATTGCATTCAAACTATCAATTTTAGGGACATCGTGGGACATAATCTCAATTAAGGGGCATCGAGGGACATATATTCAATTTTGCATCTAAGGCACCAAGGGTTTTCTTCTCCACTTACATGTAAAGTTACCAAGCAATCACATTGAAATTGCATTCATTTTTGCATCTAGGGCACCAAGGATCTTCTCCACTTACATGTGAAGTTATGAAGCATACATATTGAAATTGCATTCAAACTATCAATTTTAGGGACATCGTGGGACATAAACTCAATAAAGGTGCATCGAGGGACATATATTCAATTATGCACCTAAGGCGCCAAGGATCTTCTCCATTTACATGTGAAGTTATGAAACGTTCACATTAATATTGCATTTAAACTATCAATTTTAGGGATATCGTTAGACATAAACTCAATAGGGACATTGAGGGACATATATTTAATTTTGCATAATGCGAAGTTGTGAAGCATTCACATTGAAATTGCATTCAGACTATCAATTATATGGACATTGTGTGACATAAACTCAATTTAGGGACACCGAGGGACATATATCCACTTACATGTGAAGTTGTGAAGCATTCACATTGAAATTGCATTCAGACTATCAATTTTAGGGACATCGTGCGACATAAACTCAATCTAGGGACATATAATCAATTTTGCATCTAAGGTAACACGGGTCTTCTCCACTTACACGTGAAGTTATGAAGCATTCACATTGACATTGCATTCAGACTATCAATTTTAGAGACATCGTGCGATATAAAATAAATTGAGGGACATTGAGGGACATATATTCATTTATGCATCTAGGGCACCAAGGGTCTTCTCCACTTACATGTGAAGTTATGAAGCATTCATATTGAAATTGCATTCAAACTATCAATTTTAGGGACATTGTGGGACATAATCTCAATTAAGGGGCATCGAGGGACATATATTCAATTTTGCATCTAAGGCACCAAGGGTCTTCTCCATTTATATGGGAAGTTATGAAGCATTCACATTAATATTGCATTCAGACTATCAACTTTAGGGACATCGTGGGACATAAACTCAATAGGGACATCGAGGGACATATATTCAATTTTGCATCTAAGGCACCACGTGTCTTCTCCACTTACATGCAAAGTTGTGAAGCATTCACAATGAAATTGCATTCAAACTATCAATTTTATGGACATCGCGTGACATAAACTCAATTTAGGGACACCGAGGGACATATATTCAATTTTGCATCTAAGGCACCAAGGGTCTTCTCCACTTACATATGAAGTTGTGAAGCATTCACATTGAAATTGCATTCGGACAATCAATTTTAGGGACATCATGCGACATAAACTCAATCTTGGGACATATAATCAATTTTGCATCTAAGGTAACACAGGTTGTCTTCTCCACTTACACGTGAAGTTATGAAGCATTCACATTGAAATTGCATTCAGACTATCAATTTTAGGGACATCGTGGAACATAAACTCAATTTAGGCACATTGACGGACATATATTCAATTTTGCATATAAGGCACCAAGGGTCTTCTCCATTTACATGTGAAGTTATCAAGCATTCACATTGAAATTGCATTCAGACTATCTATTTTAGGGACATCGGTGGGACATAAACTCAATTTAGGCACATTGAGTGACATATATTCAATTCCGCATCGAAGGCACCAAGGCACACAACCATCTCCCTAATTTATCGTTTTGAGAAAATCATTATCAAGGGTCGTCTTTAAGTTATGAATCAAACATTCATTTTCAAATTGCATTTAGACCATAAATTAAGAATCCATATTGTAACCCACATTTTTTTTGTAAAAAATTCATCGCATTAGGGTCATCCAATTTTAATCAATTATTTATAAAATATTGTGTCTGCTGGAAAAATTATGACTTAGCATTTGTAGACTCCAAAAAAAAAAAAAATTTGCATCATAAATTGAGATTCCAATTAAACAAACTAAACTCAGCACCATAGATAAGTTAGAGCATTATATACCCAAACCCCCACCCAAAAAACACACATTAATAAATTTGCAAACAATAAATGCAAATAAAAGACGGCGGAAAATCATGAAAGTTCAGCTTTAAAAACATGTCCACTTTCTTGCGCTTAACAATAAAAAATTTACTTTACAAAGACAAATGGCAGTTCATCAAAGAGAACCTGAGGATCCTGAATGCCGAGAAGAAATGGCCTTGCTTTGTTGTAAAACCTGAGAGATAAAAAGGGGGAAAAGTAAATAAGTTTTTTAATAATACAGAATAATAAAAATAAGAGACATCCAAACAAAGGATTATTTTACATTTTCTCTTTTTTAAAAAAAAAAAAAAACACCAGAAATATTAAAAACATGCCAAATTGCTAATCATGGACTCCCAACAGCATGACACTTGAAAAACAAATATGTAAACTGTAATTCAGACGATACGCACCAAAAAGATGTTGAATATGTAAATTGATTTTGGGTTTGTTAGTTTTGGGCCTTAGGAAGTTTAAGCCCAAATTTAGTAATAAGTAGTAAGTCTAAAGAATGTTCTAGAGATATGTGGAAATAAGTAGAAGTCATAGTAGAAAATGTATGTAGTAGTAGAAGTGTGTAGAACTCTCTCATGGAATTATGTAGAAGAGTCTCTTGAAGTATGTAGAACTCTCCCTTGAAGGCTATAAATAGGGGAGAGCTAGTCATTTGTAAATCAAACCAAAAAAATTACAAACACTCAATAATATAAGTAGCATTCCCTTCCAATAAGTTTCATATCCTCTCTCAAATACTTAAACACTTTCTCCACCTATTAAAGCTTCCTTCCAACAAAGTGGTATCAAGAGCTTGAAGGTCCTCCTAAAGATGGCGAATAATGGTGTTCCTCTCCAAGTCCCGATGCTCACAAAGAGCAACTACGACAATTGGAGTCTGAGAATGGTGGCTCTCCTTGGCGCACACGACGTGTGGGAGATAGTCGAGAAAGGCCTTGTAATCCCGGAGAATGAAGGTACTTTATCTCAAACTCAAAAGGATAGTTTGAGAGACTCAAGGAAGAGAGACAAGAAGGCTCTCTGTCTAATCTATCAAGGATTAGATGAAGACACGTTCGAGAAGGTCTCGGGAGCAACGACGGCTAAAGAAGCATGGGAGAAACTTCGAACTTCTTACAAGGGAGCCGATCAAGTAAAGAAGGTACGTCTTCAAACACTAAGAGGAGAGTTTGAAGCTTTGCATATGAAAGAAGGTGAACTTATCTCTGATTACTTCTCAAGAGTTTTGACGGTTACTAATAATCTAAAAAGAAACGGAGAGAAGTATGATGATGTAAGAATCATGGAGAAAGTTCTTAGATCGGTAGATCCAAAGTTTGAGCATATTGTCACCGTCATCGAAGAGACAAAAGATTTAGAGGACATGACAATGGAGCAACTTCTTGGGTCGTTGCAAGCTTATGAGGAAAAGAAGAAGAAGAAGGAAGATATCGAGGAGCAAGTACTCAAGACACGACTCGATTCACCTAGAGAAGAACATGGTCGGAGCAACCAAAGACGAGGTGGCGCTCGAGAACGTGGACGTGGTCGTGGATATGGAGGCGGACGAGGTTGGAGGCCTAATGATGACAACAACCAAAGAGGAGAAATCTCATCAAGAGGTCGTGGGAGAGGATCTCCAAAACCAAGGTACGATAAGTCACGGGTTAAATGCTATAATTGTGAGAAGTTTGGGCATTATGCTTTCGAATGTAGAGCTCCTAGCAATCATAGAGTTGAAGAGAAGGCCAACTATGTTGAAGAAATAAACCAAGAAGATGGAACATTATTGTTGGCACACAAAGATAATGAAAGAGGTGGAGATAATCAATGGTACCTTGATAGCGGTGCAAGCAACCATATGTGTGGGCGAAGAAGCATGTTCGTAGAGTTAGACGAATCAGTGAACGGGAACGTGGCTTTCGGAGATGAATCAAAAGTGGCAGTGAAAGGTAAAGGAAACGTTCTCATCCGTTTGAAAAATGGGGATCATCAATTTATTTCCAATGTTTACTATGTGCCAAACATGAAGAGCAACATCTTGAGTCTAGGACAACTCTTAGAGAAAGGTTATGACATTCAATTGAAGAATAATAATCTTTCTATAAGAGATCATTCAAACAAGTTCATTGCTAAGGTGCCAATGTCGAGAAATAGAATGTTCGTGCTCAACATACAAAATGATGTTGCGCAATGTCTCAAAATGTGCTACAAAGAAAAGTCATGGCTTTGGCATCTTCGCTTTGGGCATCTTAATTTTGGAGGATTAGAGTTGCTCTCTAAGAAGGAAATGGTCAGAGGATTGCCTTACATCAACCACCCCAATCAAGTATGTGAAGGATGTTTACTTGGAAAGCAGTTCAAAATGAGCTTCCCTAAGGAGTCAAGCTCAAGAGCGCGAAAGTTGTTGGAGCTCATACATACAGATGTGTGCGGTCCGATCAAGCCAAGATCACTCGGTAAGAGTAACTACTTCCTTCTCTTTATTGATGAGTTTTCAAGAAAAACATGGGTGTACTTTTTGAAGGAGAAATCAGAAGTGTTTGAAAACTTCAAAAAGTTTAAAGCCTTGGTTGAGAAGGAAAGTGGCCTCGTGATTAAAGCCATAAGATCCGACCGAGGAGGAGAGTTCACTTCAAACGAATTCCTTAAGTATTGTGAAGACAATGGCATTCGACGACAACTGACGGTACCAAGATCCCCTCAACAAAATGGAGTGGCAGAGAGAAAGAACAGGACAATCCTTGAGATGGCGAGGAGCATGCTAAAAAGCAAGAGACTACCAAAGGAACTATGGGCAGAAGCTGTTGCGTGCGCTGTTTATCTATCAAACCGTTCTCCGACAAGAAGCGTGTTGGGAAAAACACCACAAGAAGCATGGAGTGGAAGAAAGCCTGGAATTTCCCATCTAAGAGTCTTTGGAAGCATAGCTCACGCTCATATACCGGACGAGAAAAGAAGCAAACTAGATGACAAAAGTGAAAAGTACATCTTCATTGGTTACGACGCCAACTCCAAAGGCTATAAGCTCTATAATCCTGATACCGGGAAGACTATCATTAGTCGAAATGTCATTTTCGATGAAGAAGGAGAGTGGGATTGGAAAACGAGTAATAAGGACTACAACTTCTTTCCACAATTTGAAGAAGATGATGTGGAACCAGAGGAATCAAGAGAAGATCTTGCTACTCAGCCGGCTTCACCAACCCCGAGTTCTGAAGAAGGAGAAAGCTCAAGTGAAAAGACTCCTCACTTTAGAAGTTTGCAAGAGATTTACGAGGTAACCGAAAATCTTTTCTGTCTATTTGCGGATTGCGAGCCCATGAATTTCCAAGAAGCATTTGAGAAGAAGACTTGGAGAATTGCCATGGACGAAGAGATCAAGGCGATAAAGAAGAATGAAACATGGGAGTTGGTCTCACTTCCAAAAGGGCACAAGGCGATCAGTGTGAAGTGGGTGTATAAAGCAAAGAAAAACTCCAAAGGAGAAGTTGAAAGATACAAGGCAAGACTGGTGGCAAAAGGATACAGTCAAAGAGCCGGCATCGACTATGACGAGGTATTCGCTCCAGTTGCTCGATTAGAAACTGTTAGACTAATCATTTCATTGGCAGCTCAAAACAAGTGGAAGATACATCAAATGGATGTCAAGTCAGCCTTCTTAAATGGGGTCCTTGACGAAGAAGTCTACATTGAGCAACCACAAGGCTACGAAGTCAAGGGAGAAGAAGAAAAAGTCTTGAAGCTAAAGAAGGCACTCTACGGGTTGAAACAGGCCCCAAGAGCTTGGAATGCTCGAATTGACAAGTATTTCCAAGATAAGAACTTCATCAAATGCCCATATGAGCACGCACTCTATATCAAAGCGAAAGGCGGAGATATTTTGATTGTGTGCTTATATGTAGATGACTTGATCTTCACGGGGAACAATCCAACCATGTTTGAAGAGTTCAAGAAAGAGATGACAAAGGAGTTCGAGATGACCGACATTGGATTAATGTCTTACTATCTCGGCATTGAAGTGAAACAAGAGGATCATGGAATCCTAATCACTCAGGAAGGTTATGCTAAGGAGGTACTCAAGAAGTTCAAGATGGATGATGCAAACCCAGTTAGCACGCCAATGGAATGTGGAATCAAGCTATCAAAGCACGAGGAAGGTGAAACAGTGGATCCATCACTCTTTAAGAGCTTGGTTGGAAGCTTACGATATTTAACATGTACGAGGCCTGACATCTTGTATGCGGTCGGAGTTGTAAGTCGATACATGGAGCATCCAACAACAACTCATCTGAAGGCAGCAAAGAGGATTCTTCGCTACATCAAAGGTACAATAAACTTAGGCTTGTACTACTCTGTTTCTGATGATTATAAGCTCGTTGGATATAGCGATAGTGATTGGGGAGGAGACGTGGATGACCGAAAAAGCACAAGCGGCTTTGTTTTCTACATTGGAAACACAGCTTTCACATGGATGTCAAAGAAACAATCGATTGTCACTCTTTCCACATGTGAGGCGGAGTACGTGGCGGCCACTTCATGTGTTTGTCATGCAATCTGGTTGAGAAACCTATTAAAGGAGTTAAGTCTGCCGCAAAAGGAGCCGACCAAGATATTCGTGGACAACAAGTCAGCAATAGCTTTGGCAAAGAACCCAGTCTTCCATGATCGAAGTAAGCACATTGATACACACTATCACTATATTAGAGAGTGTGTCTCTAACAATGATGTGAAGTTGGAGTACGTGAAGACAGATGACCAAGTAGCTGATATCTTCACCAAGCCTCTCAAGCGTGAACACTTTGTCAAGTTAAGATATTTACTTGGAGTAGCAAAATCAAGTTTAAGGGGGGGTGTTGAATATGTAAATTGATTTTGGGTTTGTTAGTTTTGGGCCTTAGGAAGTTTAAGCCCAAATTTAGTAATAAGTAGTAAGTCTAAAGAATGTTCTAGAGATATGTGGAAATAAGTAGAAGTCATAGTAGAAAATGTATGTAGTAGTAGAAGTGTGTAGAACTCTCTCATGGAATTATGTAGAAGAGTCTCTTGAAGTATGTAGAACTCTCCCTTGAAGGCTATAAATAGGGGAGAGCTAGTCATTTGTAAATCAAACCAAAAAAATTACAAACACTCAATAATATAAGTAGCATTCCCTTCCAATAAGTTTCATATCCTCTCTCAAATACTTAAACACTTTCTCCACCTATTAAAGCTTCCTTCCAACAAAAGACCCCTAAGTTGTGCTCTGCGGGAGGTTGGCCTGACGAACATTCTGAAGAATATAATGGTCACAAACTTAGAGATGGCATAAGTGAAAAGAAGTGTTTTGAACTTAATGCAATGCCAAAGATTACAGCATAAAACCAAAAGGAAACAAAAAAGTGAACTTTAAGTTCCATTTTTGTTGATATGTAGGTGGATCATATGTAAGTGGACCATATGGTGAAGGCCGGAGAGTAAACAAACGAACTGGATAAGCACGTTTAAGAATTGCTTACCCATAACATCCCCATGAGCATGGTAAGGAGAGCATATGAACCAATCCCACCAGAATATACCTGCATACTTTACAAGAATCTTCCATTAGGAAATCAACAACCCAGATAAGTGCAAGAAGAGATACAACATTTGTAAGAAAAACTCATACCTCATTAAGTTCTTTGTGGTAAAAATACTTTCAAAATCAAACACAACGGCCACAGTTGAGGCCGCTTAGCCATTGCTTCCTGCAAATTCATTGGTTCAACCGAGAAGAATATACATAATGTTAATTCCAACAATGAATTCCCAAGAGAATATATGTTGTTCATTTTAATTTTTATTCCTTCAAGAAAATGGGAAAAAGAGATATTTTTCAGTGCATGTAGAGTTTTAAAAATGTTTGTATTTTGAGGGCTTCTCTTTTCAAATCTTCTTATTGGAATTTTAGCTTCAATGGTATTGTGAATAATTTGAAAAATGTGCAATGCAGACATAGGAACGTGTTGCCCACACTAGGGGCATCACATTCATGATATGGAATTTGAAACAAAAATAATAGATTATTGAATAAAAATGTTCGAAGTTAGAGTACTCTAATCGAGCAAAACAACTTGAGATGATATATACAATTCAAATAAGAAACCTCAGGAAATAATTCAAGTACCACATGCGCTAGTAATATAATCCTACACGAAACGAGAATGTTGTAAAACTGGTGTGTTATTATATGCTTCCAAGCTGTTGTATTTGTTTATGTAATTAAATTAAGGAAAATGCTAACCAGTGCCTTAAGGGAACTTGTTAAGGGACCTAATATAGTAGTGTATTTTATTGGAAATTGTGTAGTCAACTTCTAAAAAGTCTAAATAGTTAGTGTTTCAACATAAAAAACTCTCTTTTAGGTTGCTTAATAGGTTCCCTTAAATTAAAGAAATATCAACTTCTTAGCACCTTGATCAATATAACACAGTTCATCTTGAAGGTCTTAATCGATGTCATCATTATTCATCTACAAAATAAAAGTAATATGTTCAATATAAGTAGGCAATAGAAGATGTCTCTTCATTGAGCTTAGGAGAATGAAAATTTAGTAATAAAGGGGACAGAAAAGAATAGGCCATAACTAATGTTGAGGAACCTGCTCTGGTATATAAGGATTCTATTATGAATGAATCTTACAATGTATATTAAACAAACTTTTAAATTACTAGTACTTTAAATTTCTTATAATAATACTTATCACTTGAATTAACTTGAGTCTCATCATAAATTCTAGATTAGAATTGTCTAGATATTAGTGCAGACAAATGCCCCAAATCAGTGAACATTTCCTTGCTAATTCTAGAAATGAAGATGGAATATTAGAGCAAGACAGAGAGAAACTGACATATCCAACATAAACACATAATAGCTAGCCTGTGAATTAAGCATTAGGAACTTCAAATTTCTACTAGGACTGTTTACATATTAGGAGCAAGCAATCCACTTTACATTATTGAATCAGAACCAGCTATGAAAACAACACAATAAACACCAAAACCAAACAAAGTAGCAACCTACAACCATATACAACACACAACAAAAACCCACAGAACCACAACACTGTGAAATCACAGATTGAATCAGAACTGGGACACATAGATTCAATTATATAAAATAAATGCATGATGGAAGAAAAACAACAAATGGCCTCCCAGTGGAAATACAAAAAACAGTTAGTTAAGTAGAATTTGTATGTACACCAAAGAAAAATAAATGAACAAGCACAAAAACTACTTCATATGGTGCATATTACATATCATGTCAAGGAAATTTTCCCATGATACATATAGCATATGATATTGGAAAATAACCCCACTCCCTAATACACAGACAATAAATTAAAAGCCATCATTTATTTTTCAGTAGTTTGCACAAATACAGAAAATCATAAATTCAGTAGTTTGCGCAAATACAGAAAATCATAAAAAATCAACATATGCAAAAAGGTTCAAGTCAAATACTTCATCCAACATCTAATATCATATAAAATTATATAAATAAATTACCAGTAAGCTAAAACATTATGATGACATTAACATCATTAAGTGGCATAAGCAATATGCATATAACAATCAAGGAAAAGTGTGAAACAAAAATCTAGCAATCAAAAATCAAAGAGGAGAATGTCGTCAAACCTTATATCAAAGGAAAGACCACTCTTCTTTTCACCGAATTTAATAATTGGCACGTGAGGCTTTCCAATGACCTGAAAAACATTCCCAAGCAAAACACCGGACACTTAAAATTTTGAATAAACACTTTATATTGGCAACCAAAAAACTAATATTTGAGTAACCATACCAGACCTGTATCTTTTTTGCCATATTTCTGTGACAATGATCTAGAAATTGCATTCAAACCAATCTGCAGATTCGGTACGCCTGATTTCAGAATCACTACCCGCAGCCAAAAAAGATTTGATGATAACAGTGTATATATCAATCAATCAGCTACATGTCCTAGTTCATAGGAAAGGTTCAGCTCAGTTAAGCATCACAATATGAAAAGGATGACTTACATCAATATCACTAGTAAGAAGGTACAGTCCTGTCCTGAATGACCCAAAAATTTCAAACCTAAAAGGAACAAAGTCACACATACAGAGAACGAAAAAAACAAGACTATCAAATTTGAATCTAAGGAGCCAAGGGTCTTCTCCAGTTACATATGAAGTTATGAAGCATTCACATTGAAATTGCATTCAGACTATCAATTTTAGGGACATCGTGGGACATTAACCAAATTTAGGAACACCGAGGGACATATATTCAAATTTGCATCTAAGGCACCAAGGGTCTTCTCCACTTACATGTGAAGTTATGAAGCATTCACAATGAAAGAGCATTCAGACTGTCAATTTTAGGGACATCGTTCAGAATAAACTATATTTAGGGACATCGATATATATATATATATATATATATATATATATATATATATATATATATATATATATATATATAAGTATGACATAGTTTATACACGTAAGCACAATAAGAAAGGAGGAGGGAATCACTCCTAAATGATAGCAACAAACTCAGTGGTTTTTGGATGACTATGCCAGGTGGCAGAGAGAGAAAATAGAATTTAGATGCTATAATTATGGAGTTTAAGATGGGGAATAATCATTGAGATATTTTGTCAGTATTGTTACTGCTCTGGGAGATCCAAGGCTTCTCGAATTGCCTTACCTACCTGTTACAGTCTTTATTGTTATTTTTCCTTTTCTTTCATCTCTGTAATAGTTGGCTGAATCCCATATGAACTTCAGCTATTTATATTACTAAAATAAATATACCAGTTTTACCTATTTGTTTGTTTTTTTGTGTTAGCAATACAATATTGATCCTATCAATTTGGTATCAAGAGCTTTGGTTGTTGTTGATCTTTATCATCAATAATGGAAGCTGCGAGAGCTGATGCGTTAGAACAGAGGATGGGTAACGTCGAAAATACTTTGGATGAGATTCGATTGTTACTACGTGAGTGAAGTCGACTTCGACAAAGGCAAGGAAGGACACGTCGGAGACCGTCGCCTACAGAGGATGGCGATAGAAGTGACGGTAGCATGGTATCGGGAGAATCGCGTCCTCGTTTGCCCAGGTACCAGGGACACCGACGTAAGCTAGAGATCCCGATATTCAAAGGGGATGATGCTTATGGGTGGTTGGTTCGTATTGAACGGTATTTTCGTTTGAATGAAATACGCGTTCGTGATAAGTTAGATGCAGCTGTGATCGCCTTAGAGGATAAGGCCTTAAATTGGTTTGTGTGGTGGGAAGAACAAACTGCATCAAGGACTTGGGATGAGTTTAAACTCTCGCTGATTAGAAGATTCCAACCAGGAATTCTTCAAAACCCACTTGGTCCATTGTTGAATCTGAAACAAAAGGGGACAGTTGTGGAGTTTAGAGAGCAATTTGAAACGTTGGTAGCTCCAGTAAGAAGAGAAGAGAGAGTAATGTTGGATAGCATATTTTTAAATGGGTTAAAAGAAGAAATTCAAGCTGAGTTGAAGCTCTATGATTGTCGAGACTTAGCAGAAATTATGGATCGTGCCCTGTTGTTGGAGGAAAAGAATGATGCTTTGATGAAACGAGGAGCTGGAGGAAAGGAGAAGGGGGAATGGAAGGATAGAGGCGGTGCAGTAAAGTTTAGAGACCCTGGTGATTTTGGAGGAGCCAAGAGAGATAGTGATAAGAGGGGGGCTGTAGGTGGAGATAAATTCAAAGGCAAGTGGTTGAGTTCGGCAGAGTTGGAAGATAGGGATAAGAAAGGACTGTGTTTCAAGTGTGGAGATAAATGGGGCAGAGATCACACTTGCAAGTTCAAACATATGAGTTTGAGGCTATGTGATTGGAGTAGTGAGGAAGAGAAGGAGTTGATAGCAGAGGAGGAGAGTGGAGAGAAAGAGCCAGTAAGGGAGTTAAAAAACCTACAGTTGTCATTACACAGCAGAGAAGCGTTCACTTCCAACAAGTCCTTCAAGGTGTGGGTGAGAGTAGGGGAAAGACAAGTGAGGACCTTGATTGATTCAGGTGCCACTAGTAATTTCATAACATCTGGATTAGTGAAAGAATTGAAATTGCCAGTAGTTGATACACCCACCTATGTCATCGAAGTGGGGAACGGGGAGAAGGTGAGAAACAATGGTGTGTGTGAAGGTTTACAATTCAACATTCAAGGGGTTGAATTTAAACAACATTTTTTCATTATGGAACTGAGTGGTTCAGAAATGGTGCTTGGTATGGACTGGTTAGCAAGCTTGGGCAACATAGAAGCTAATTTTAGCAATCTTTGTCTGAAGTGTGAATTAGACGGAAAAAAATACACCATCCAAGGAGATCCAACTATGTGCAACAGTCAAGCAACTTAGAAGACAATGATTAAAGCTTTGTCTGATGAGGGGATGGGATTTTATATACACACGGTCAGTGGTGATGCAACAGAAGCAGTAGAAGGTGGAGATATGTCTGAATGGGGGAAGGTGGAGATATGTCTGAATGGGGGAAGGTGGAGATATGTCTGAATGGGGGAAGGTTATTAATGAATTTGCTACAGTTTTTAACATGCCCTCTGGATTACCACCAATTAGAGAGCATGATCATGCTATACTGCTCAAGCCAGATGCCAACATTCCTAATCTGAGGCCATATAGGTACCCGTATTATCAAAAGAATGAGATAGAGAAGATTGTCAAAGAAATGATGCAAGCTGGTATCATAAGGCACAGTACCAGCCCATTCTCCAGTCCAGTTTTGCTAGTGAAAAAGAAAGATGGAGGGTGGAGATTTTGCACTGACTATCGAGCTTTAAATAAGGTAACTGTCCCAAACAAGTTCCCTATACCAGTTATAGATGAATTATTAGATGAATTAAATGGAGCTGTCATATTTTCCAAGTTGGATCTTAAGTCTGGGTACCACCAAATTAGAATGAAAGAGGATGATATAGCCAAAACAGCCTTTCGAACCCACGAAGGTCACTATGAGTATTTAGTTATGCCTTTTGGCCTCACCAATGCTCCATCAACCTTCCAAGCCTTGATGAATGAAGTGTTGAGACCTTATTTGAGAAAATTTGTTTTGGTGTTTTTTGATGATATTCTAATATATAGTGCCAACAAAGAGGATCATGTGAGACATTTGAAAGAAATTTTACAAGTTCTGCACACTCACAAATTGTTTGCCAATAAAAAGAAGTGTTCTTTTGGTCAAGCAGAAATTGAGTACTTGGGCCATTTAATTTCTGGAAGAGGAGTATCAGCTGATCCCAAGAAGATTGAAGATATGTTGAGATGGCCTATCCCTAAGGAACTTAAAAGTTTGAGGGGATTCTTAGGCTTAACTGGATATTATAGGAAGTTTGTTAGAAATTATAGCAAGATAGCTTGGCCATTAACTCAGTTACTGAAGAAGGACAACTTTAAATAGGGTGAAGAAGCTCAACTGGCCTTTGACAAGCTGAAGCAGTCCATGACGACTATCCCAGTACTAGCAATGCCAGATTTCAACAAAGAGTTTATAGTGGAGATTGATGCATCTGGGAAGGGAATTGGTGCAGTGTTGATGCAGGAGGGTAGACCAATAGCTTATATGAGTCAGACACTTTCTGACAGAGCACAGAGCAAGTCAGTATATGAAAGAGAACTTATGGCTATAGTGGTAGCTATACAGAAGTGGCGGCCTTATTTGTTAGGCAGACACTTTCAGGTTCACACTGATCAAAAGAGCTTGAAACACATCACTGAACAGAAGACAATGGGGGAGGATCAGCAAAAGTGGATAGCCAAGTTGATTGGGTTTAATTTTGAAGTTTAAATACAAACCTGGAAAAGAGAACAGTGTTGCTGATGCATTGTCAAGAGTCAAGACAGATGCAGTACTCAACCATTTCTATGGTGCAATGTGAAGCTTGGGAAGGATTAGAAGAAGAAATTCAGAAAGATGATAAGCTTAAAACACTAGTTCAGGATTTAATTAGTGATCCATTAAGTCATCCGGGCTATCAGTTAAGAGGTGGAAAACTATTTCATGAAGGCAGAGTGGCTATTCCTAAGAATTCACCACGAATTGCTTGGATTCTACATGAATTTCATGATACTTCCACTGGAGGACATTCTGGTTATCTCAGGACTTACAAAAAAATTGTTAGTGTGGTGTATTGGGAGGGTATGAGAAAGAATATTAAGGAATATGAGGATGCTTGTGAGGTGTGCCAGAGAAATAAGTATCAAACTCTGAGTCCTGGGGGTTTGATTCAACCTTTACCGGTACCTAAACAGGTTTGGACTGACATATCTATGGACTTCATAGGTGGGCTACCTAAGGTACAAGGGGTTGACACCATAATGGTAGTGGTAGATAGGCTAACCAAATATGCTCATTTCTTGCCAGTGAAGCATCCTTACACAACTAAGGATATTGCAGAGCTATTTATCAAAGAAATAGTGAGACTTCAGACAGAGACAAGGTTTTCCTCAGTTCATTTTGGGCAGAAGTTTTCAAACAGGCAAGTACAAGATTGAAGTATAGTAGTGCTTATCACCCTCAGTCAGATGGGCAAACAGAGGTAGTGAATAGATGTCTAGAAACATATTTAAGATGCTTGACTGGTAGACAACCCAAGCAGTGGCCTAGATGGTTAGCGTGGGCAGAATATTGGTATAATACGAATTATCATGCATCTCTGAAATTGACTCCCTTTGAGGCTTTGTATGGGAGAGTACCACCAGTGTTAATAAGAGGTGATGTGAGTCTTTCTTCAGTGGAGGAAGTTAACAAGCTTCCAGCAGAAAGGAATGTTATGTTGAGAGAAATGCAAGAACAGTTATTGAGGGCACAAGCCAACAAACATAGAAGAGAGGTGGAGTATCAAGTAGGAGATATGGTGTATTTGAAGATCCAACCTTACAAGTTAAGGAAGTTGGCTAATAGATTTAATCAGAAACTAAGCCCAAGATATTATGGGCCTTATGAGATAGAGCAGAAGATAGGTGCTGTGGCTTATAAACTGAAGTTACCTGATGACAGTAGGGTACATCCAGTTTTTCATGCTTCTTTATTAAAGAAAGCTATCTCTCCTAATGTAGAATCTCAACCTCTACCTGCTTGTATGAATGAGCAGTGGCAGTTAGAGCCAGGGCCAGAAGAAGCAATGGATACTAGGAGGAATGAGCAGGGTGAAGTGGAAGTATTAGTGAAATGGCAAGGGCTACCAGAATTTGAGAATTCATGGGAATCAGTTGAGAAAATGAGGAAAGAGTTTCCCGGATTTCTCCTTGAGGTCAAGGAGAGTTTTGAAGGAGGGGGTATTGATAAGTATGACATAGTTTATACACGTAAGCACAATAAGAAAGGAGGACGGAATCACTCCTAAATGATAGCAACAAACTCAGTGGTTTTTGGATGACTATGCCAGGTGGCAGAGAGAGAAAATAGAATTTAGATGCTATAATTATGGAGTTTACGATGGGGAATAATCATTGAGATATTTTGTCAGTATTGTTACTGCTATGGGAGATCCAAGGCTTCTCGAATTGCCTTACCTACCTGTTACAGTCTTTATCGTTATTTTTCCTTTTCTTTCTTCTCTGTAATAGTTGGCTGAATCCCATATGAACTTCATCTATTTATATTACTAAAATAAATATACCAGTTTTACCTATTATATATATTTCTATGAGTTAAATTCTTTACTAAGATAAAATGGGTTGGTAAGCAAATATTTTTTTTACAAATATAGGCATTAGATAGTTTATAGTTAACTTGGAGTTTGTCTCCTCCTGCCTGAGTCAGAGACTGGGTGGTTTTAACAAAATATTTTGTTGGAATTATTCCTTCTTGAATGCAGTTAAGGTCTGCACCACTATCGACTAGGGCAACCTCATCTTCAAGGATAAAACTCTTGTTAATAACAAGAGTTATCTTAACAAACCATTTTTGTGATGTAACCCTTTCAAGGAGGCTAAGATAGGTATTGCTAGGTGATGGACTGTCATTACCAGAAACAATATTTCCTATTTTATTAGAATTTTCTAATGAACTAATTCTTCTGGCTAAAACATCGTTGTTATTCTTAATATAAGAAATTTCAGATTTTAAAAGATTTATTTCTCTTTTTAAATCATTTATAGAAACAGGAGTTTCACGTTCATTAGATTGACGAAACCTAGATAAGACTTCGCTAAGCTGATAAGGGGCTTCTTTAATTAAAGGAGTTTTTCCTCTAAGATTATCCTTTATTAAAGTTTCTATTAATTTTCTTCTCAAATTATCATCTTGGATAGATTCTAAAGCTTTTAAGGCTTCATCTTGTTCACTGGTTAAAACATTTAGACCATTCATCTCCACTATGGATTTCCAATAACTTAGTTCATTACATTGACAACTATTGTTATCAGATGCATCTGAAGAAGAGCTATAGCTAATCTCATCTTCAGAGGATTCTTCTTCAGACTCAGAATTAATAAGAAGAACCTTTTCTAATTGATTTCTAAGTTCTTCATCCTCAATATCATTTAGGGCTTTTTTAGTCCTACATTGGTTGGCATAATGGCCAACCTTTCCACATTTGTGGCAAGTTATGTCAAGCTTTTTAACTTTTCTTTTTCTGCTAAAGCTAGGAGTATAATCCTTATGTTTTGGTTTAGAATAATTTTTCCTACGTTTTTTCTTATACGAATACTTATAAGTATCTGATGGATATTTTTTTCTACTTTTATAAGGTCTTAACTTATCTTTTTTACCTTTCTTCCTGCTTTCAGGAGGGTTTTCTATATCGAAAGCGAATTGCTCGCAAAATTCACCTATTTGGTGTTTTTCAGTTAATTTTTGTTTTTTAAGTTGATTTTTAAGTTTTATGTCATTACATAAAGATAAACCTTCATTAATACATGTACTAATAATTTGGCCATAAGTTAAATCAGAATAATTAATATTTATTCCATCATTATTATTTCTAAGAGTTTGTCTTATTCTTTCAGCAAAAAGATGAGGTAAACCATCTACAAATTTTGATTTCCAATGCATAGAATTGGGATTTTTTAATTGAAAAACTCTGGATAAAAAAGTATCTTTATACCATCTAAAATGAGTTAAAGATGGGCATCTAAGATTTTGCAATAATGTTTGCAATTTTTCAGCAATGGGTATATTAGTTCCTACAAAATGTTGTAGAATAGAGAGACATAGTGTATAAACTGCATCTTCTTCTCCAGTAGTAGTGATAGTAGTGTTACTACTTGATATTTCAGTTTTTATAAGCTTTTTATGAGAGAGAATTTCTCTCTTCTGAATATCAGTGAGATAATGATCCCACCAACCTCTCAATTGGCCAACAAATCCAGTTGTTATAAACGACGCTATAGAGCTATCAGAATTATCCTGCTGTTTACAAATAGATGAATACATAATTATTCTGTGTATCGTATCAATGATTTGTTTATCATTTAAGCCATCAATATTCCATTCATAAATGGCTTTTCCAGAATAAGAATTCTGAAATGGTTCAGCTTCTTCAAAGAGTAAATCCTGAGGCGAAGGCCTCTTGTAATAATATTTTTCTACAGGCTTAGGAGCATAAATAGGATTTATTTGAGCAACCTGATCATTTATCTCATGATTAGCAAATATTTCTGCTAATTGGTCAATATCTTCTATATCAGAGGTGTCAGACATATTTTTCTGAGATAAGACATTTAAGCGAAGTTGCTTAAGCTTTTCTTCCAAAACATGAATAAATTCATCGTTATTAGATTTTAATTTAAATCCTTCTACCGCTATAGGTGGTTGAATAATAGGGACATCTTTATTAATAACAATCTCTGAGGATTCAGTATCAATTTTATTCTTTTCTAATTGATTTAGAATTAGATTCTGTTTAGTTAATTGTTCTTCCAAAAGTCTTTTTAAATCAGTAATATCTTTTTCTAGGGACATAAATTGGTCACCTAAACAAATAAGGAAAGAATTAGTGTAATTTTGAGATTTAACTATTGCATTTAGTTCTTTGAGAGTAATATAATCATTCTCAACTTTCTGATTCTGGAGGTTTAAATAAGCTGTAGCTTCAACATTCTTTCCTAAACTTATAGTCTGTTCAGGAGGAAAAGGAGAAATTATAACCTCTCCACTATGGGTATTCCAATTCTTATTTTGTAAAACCATAATTTCACTTTTAACTCTGTTATGAAAATACTTAACAAACCATTTTACAAAAGGAACATAACTTTGTATTTGAGATAAATAATCATAATAATTATCTTTCAATTCTTTTAATTCAAAATCTTTGAATTTTTTGAAGTACCAATTTCTGAAATCTTTATATCTATCTTGGTTGAACTCATCATTGATGAGTTGCCTCCAACTACTTCCTGGGGAAAGATCCATCATAAATGAAAACTCATTTCAGATTGGGTAGGAGATTCCCTACTCTGAGAAATATTTTTTTGATATATTCCTTGAGGAATTTTATTTTCACTTATGCGAATATTTTCAACGGACTCAATATCCTCTCTTATTTGAGAAGTAGAGGCTCTAGAAATCTCTAAAGGGGCAGTGTGGAACTCGCTAGAAGAATACCTAGATGACATAGTTCTAGGAATTTTTATACTTCTCTGAGGAGTAAATCTTATTTCAATATCTCCTTCAGTAGTTTGGGAAATTTGGTCTGTATCCGTATTTATTATAGGATCAGGATCAACCTCTTGAGGTAATGTCCATGTTTCAGGAAAATTTATTTCATTCCATTTTATTAACCTATTTGTTGCAACATTAGAAGTTAATAAATTGGTTTGGACTAAGGTTGTGGTTCCAGGAAACGATATTTGTTTCGCTTTAGGATTAAGAGTATTTAAGACTCTGTAATAAACCCTATAGCATATTGCTATTATTTCACTACCAGTTTTATAATTATACCCATTGGTATGAATTGTTAATTGCATAGCATCACTTAGGTTCTTATCAGTTAAAGATAAACTTAAATTAGGTGAAACATCAAAATATACTGGTCCATGACACAGACTTGTTTCGATTAAAGCAGCTAGAGAAGGTTTAAAATCTTTACACCTACCATCTCTAACATAAGCCATTATACTAGAATTTAACCCTAACATAGTTAAAGGTTTAAAGGCTATTTGGATTAATCCAATATGGATAAAATTATATCCCTTAAAAGGGAGTAAATCTGCTTTATTTAATAATTTTATAGTCTTGGTATTACCAGTAACTTGAATTGTTCGCTCAACTGTTTTAACAGCATAACGAGATAATATATCAAAGGTTCCAAATTTATAAATTTGTTTAGAAGGAACAGAAGGAATAGTCCATCTGTTTAATTTTTCCAAATTTTTTGGATATTCTATAGAATCTTCATTCTTTATTAAATTATTCTGATTATCATCATAATCTTCAGAGTCGTTCATTTAACAAAACAAGGATTGTTATGACTGGCAGGATAGTAAATTTATCTGATGAAACTACCAATAAAATTTTTTCAACAAATCTTCAGTCTCCTGAGCAAACGCAAGTAGCGTTTAACTATCAACCTAAAGGGATAGACAGACCAAGTCTCAAATCTCAGAAGTTACATAGTTCTTAGAAAAAACAGGCAAAAGATCAACCAGCCCCTCCCCCGAGGAAAACGGGATCAAGCCTTACACTAAGAAATATGTCAAGTTCAAAAGAACAAAGAAAATTGGTAAACTAAATTTTACTAATTTTTTCATCAGATCTATTTACTAAGCTGTCAAGCCATAACAGGAGTTTAGCAACTAATTGTCATTACAATTAGTAAATTAAGAGATTGGGATATACCTGAATCGTTCAGTATGGGAAAGGCTCTGATACCAGAAGTTATTCAGTACTCTACAAGACAGAAGTTATTCAGTACTCTACAAGACTTCAGCGGAATGGTTGATACTTAAAGATGAAGAGAGTTTAAAGAAAGAAAAGATTATAGAAAATTTACTTCTTATATATTTTCAAGCCTGTTTACAAATGAGGCAAAGGCCCCTATATATAGGAAAATAAAGGATCACTATTTGATCCGGTAAAGGCAACATTAACCTACAGCTGTCCAAACAAACGATAGTGGGATAATGCCGGGTGCTCAATGGGCCCCATCGTCACATCTGTCTCACTATTATACAATAAAGCATATAATAAAGCATAAAATTACAATTCACAAACGGACAACTGACATATTAATTTGTCTACTTTAATAAAGTTGATAAAGACCTATTTGTCTTCTTTGGCCGACAACAAGGTTCAGCTAAATTATGATTAACCTTAATTCATCTTTACTGGCTCTTGTTACTGGCTCTTGTCTTTCTTGGTTTTTATTGACTGAATCATGGCATCCCAGAAATCTTCCTGGGTAGGTTCATCATCTGGCTGAGATTCTCCAGCTAAACCTTCAAACATATTTTGACCAACAGATCCCTGGGAAGAGGTAGACATATCATCTCCTCTTACAACTGTTGAGGGAAAAGTACTAAAAAACTGGGTTTTCATATGATCCAAAATTCTGACCATGACTTCTTCTTCTGATTCTTTAGGATATTTCCTTTGAAAGTAATCTTTTAAATCAGCCATAGAGTACTGGTAGCTATGTTCTTTTGTGCCTGTGGCTTTATCCTCATTGATAACAATTTTTACCTTGGATATTAAATCCTGAATATCTTCAGAACTCATCTTGGTCCACCATTTGTAGAAGAAATTTCTTTCTAATATGGGGATATTAAATTTATCTTTGGATATAGTTACTGTCCATCTCCATATCCATGGAATTTGAAATTTAATGAAGAATAAACAGGGACATTGTCCTGTAATAAGTTTATTGGAAGCTATTTTTGATATTAAAGAGCTATTCTCACACCACGGAGTATATAATTCTCCTACTTCCTTAGGTAAGATTTCCAAAGAAGGACCAAATTTGATCCACCAATTAAAAAACCAATTTGGTATGGGTTTATCCACAATCTCTGGATTTACCGAGAAAAACCAAGAATGTTTGTTTTTCGGATTTTGATAATAAAAAGCTTGGGTAAAAGCCTGGATATAATCCCAATAATTAAAGTAGATGTATTTATCCTCAGCAATTTTTATTGCTTTTTCTCCGTTTGGATTTAGACCTCATTCTCTTGGTAATAATATTTTATTTATGTGACATTTACTAAAGTTTATAAAACTTTCTGGGTTATTATTCTGGTAATAATGTGTCATAGTTACTGATTCAGTAACTGTTAGCAAAATTTCTAAATTTGGCCTTGATTTTCCGTAAAGTCCAGCATATCCTCTGGATTCTAGATATCTTGTTTTGATTGACCATCCGTCATTACGGGTTAATGACAAGTCTTCGTCATCTATGTGAATTATTTTTTCAGTGACAGGATTTTCAAAATATTCTGATGCCTGTTCCTTGGATTCATTAACCATTACATCTTTGTAAGATATTATCTTTTTTGAAGATGAAGAAGGTTGGTCTTCCTTCTTAGGTGGGGCAGGCAATTGCCTGAGCTTTCCTACTGTGGTCCAATCCCCTATTAGGGAAATATTAGATTCTTGGTAAGACAACATATTGTTACCTCCTCTTCCACTACCAATACCACGGCCAAATCCGCGGCCTCGGCCTCTTCCCCTGTAAGGGGTTGTCATTACCCTGCAAAAATTCACGGGTTAAGTAGTCAGCAAGAGAATTATTTTCTCCTTTAATATATTGAATATCAAATTCAAAAGCAGATAATTGAGTCTGCCAACTAGCAAAAATATGTTTTGCTACAAGGGTTTTTACATCCTTTTCTATGATTGATTTAGCAGAGCTACAATCAATTCTTAAAAGAAATTTTTGATTTAATAAATCACTTTGAAATTTAGAAATACATTTAATAATAGAAAGCATTTCTTTTTTAATAGTCGAATATTTCGACTGAGTTTGGTTCCATTTACCAGAGGTAAATCTAACCAAAACTTCTTTATTAGTATCAGGACTAACTTGTTTTAGTATCCCTCCATAACCAATATTGGAAGCATCAATTTCTACAATTTTAAAGAACTTAGGATTTGCCAGAGACAAGCATGGAAGACATTTAACCCTGGTTTTAATTCTCTGGACTGCCCTAGTATGAGCATCTGTCCATGGATCAGGCTTATTTTTAAGCCTATTATAAAGAATGGCAGTATCACTGGATAAATTTTTATAATAGTCTGAAATATAATTCAAACTTCCTAAAAATCTCTGTAATTGAGTTTTGTCTAGCATGATATCAGGAAATTTTGAAGCAAATTCAATACTTCTTTCTATAGGAATAATAGTTCCTTGATCAATCATATGACCAAGAAATCTAACTTTAGTTTGAAATATTTTCATTTTAGTAGCTGATAAAACTAAACCATTGTGTTTAACAACATTTTTAAATATCTTTAAATGTTTTATGTGTTGATCAACTGTTTTAGAAAATACTAAAACATCATCAATATAAACTATTATAAATTCAGCATATGGATTAAAAATATCATTCATAATTTTCTGAAATTCAGAAGGAGCATTTTTTAATCCAAAAGGAAGGACATTCCATTCGAACTATCCAAAAGGTACAGTAAAAGTTGTTTTGTACTTATCATTTTCAGATATCTGGATTTGCCAGTACCCTGATTTCATATCAAATTTTGAAAAAATTAAAGCATCATTTAACCTATCTAATAAATTTTTTTTATTAGGAATTGGATACCTAATCCATTTTAAAACCTTATTAAGGGGTTTATAATTGATTACCAATCTAGGAACGCCTCGTTCCTTCTCAGCAGCCTTGTTAACATAGAAAGCAGTACAACTCCAAGGAGACTTAGAGTGTCTAATTAAACCTTTGTCTAAAAGAGATTGTATTTCTTTTTTACATAAATTTAAGTAATCATTGTTCATCTGAGCTGGCCTAGCTTTAGTAGGAATCTGACTTTCATTAAAGTCGTCTATATAAGGTAGAGAAACAACATGTTTCTTCCTATCCCAAAAAGCATTTGGGAGATCATTACAGATTTCCGTAGTAAAATCTTGTTCTAAAGACTTAATTTTCTTTTTGATATCATAATTTTCAAGTTGCTCATTAATATTAAGCACACTAATTTCTTCTTTTAAAAAACATAATTGTTTTTCTTTTTTCAAAAGAATATCTTTTACTTCATTTAACATCCTAGTTTGTGGATCTGTTATGAATTCAAAAATAATTTTCTGATCCTTTATAAAAGTAGTAATACCCTTTTGATCAATATTATATATATATATACACACTAGATTTTGCATCAAAGGCACCAAGGGTCTTCTTCACTTACATGTGAAGTTATGAAGCATTCACATTGAAATTGCATTCAGACTATCAATTTCAGGGACATCGTGCGACATAAACTAATCTGAGGGACATCGAGGGACATATATTCACTTTTGCATCTAAGGCACCAAGGGTCTTCTCCACTTACATGTGAAGTTATCAAGCATTCACATTGAAATTGCATTCAACCTATCAATTTTAGGGAAATCGTGGGACATAAACTCAATTATGGGGCATCAAGGGACATATATTCAATTTTGCATCTAAGGCACCAAGGATCTTCTCCATTTACATGTGAAGTTATGAAGCATTCACATTGAAATTGAAGTCAGACTATCAATTTAAGGGACATCGTGGGACATAAACTCAATTAAGGCACATTGAGGGACATATATTCAATTTAGCGTCGAAGGCACAAAGAGTCTTCTTCTTCATTTACATGTGAAGTGATGAAGTAATCACATTGAAATTGCATTCAGACTATCAATTTTAGGGACGTCGTGCGACATAAACTAAATTGAGGGATGTAACGACCCAAAATTTAGTATTCGTTATTTAATTATTTTATTACGCGAGGGCGTGATTTATAATTAAATTATTAAGCGGCGAATAATCATTTAGCGAGAACGTAAGTTAATGAGCGAGAAGTTATGTTGTTTGGGCCTTTGGGCGTGGAATAGGCATTGGGCCTAAGCCAAGTGGGCTTTGATCCATGAGAATAGAGAGAGAGCTATAAGTAGCCAAGTCAACCATGAATAGTCTCATAAGTTGCAATCCATGAGAAGTTGAAGAGCTTAGCTAGGGCAAGGAGCTCATGAGGGAGAGGGAGAGCTCGTGGGAGAGAAAGAGAAGAGCAAGCTTGTGGATTCGTCGAGCTAAGGTACGAGAGTTAGATTACATATTCGTGAGTGATTCGGAAGAGGGGAGGATGTCGATTCCTCCATTCCCAAACTCTTTCCACTCTATTTTCTTGTGGGTTTTGTGGGTGATTTTCTTAATGGAAAATGGATTCTTTTGATCCTAACATGTGTAGTGAACTCATGGTAGATGAGGTAAACAACTTTGGGGAGTTGAAAATGGGAATATGTAGATGTTTGATCAATGATTTGCATGTTTATGCAACTTTGCTTATTTTGCAAGAAATTGGCATGATTTTGATTATTTGAGGTATTTGGATGTTTGGAAGGGATGATTAATGTTCCTTGATACCATATATGTTTGGAATGGCTGTTTATATGAATTTATAACATGTTTGGATGAATTTTTGAGTTGATTCAATGTTAAACCGCCTTAGAAAACTCAAGAACAGATATTTCTGGTGTAGTTCGCTACGGATTCGCTACGGATTCGCTCAGCGAATAAGTTCGCTACGGATTCGCTACGGATTCGCTTAGCGAATAAGTTCGCTACGGGTTCGCTATCTGTTCGCCATGTACCTGCAACCCTCTGATGTAGTTCGCTACCTGTTCGCTACAGCGAACGTGTTCGCTACGGGTTCGCTACGTGTTCGCTACGTGTTCGCTACGGGTTCGCTACGGATTCGCTCAGCGAACAGCACTGTGACAGCAACTTTTTGATAATTGTTTTAAGTACAATTAGGCACTTGTAACATGGTTTAAGGGTATCCTTACATGTTTGTTGATACATGTTGATGTTGTTAATGCTTATTGTTAATCGTTATATGATTCGCACGCGTATGCAATGACTTGTAGTTCAAGTGACTATGTTTATGTTTTAGCATTAATTTGCAATGTTAAGGAAATGATGTGTGTTTTATGACATAAGTGTAAATGAAACTTATGTGTATAAAAATGGTTATGCAGATAATTATCATGTGAATAATTATGATTTGAGTGACAGGATATTGTGTTATCCTAATGTGTTAGATGTTGGAATTGTGTTTCCGCATCAGTGAATGAATAGCTTCGAGCTAGATAGCGTCATGTATTTGATGTGTTTAAAAGTAATCATGCATTCATGAATAATTGTGTTATGGGAATCATGTGAATTCCAATAATTGATGAAAATAGATTATGTTTATGAAAAGTGGCCGAAGATGGGATTATGTTATCCGAGATCTGGAGCCCATATCCAAACATGATATAAAACTGTGAGACTCCTCTTTATGAGTGAGATGGTTGATGATAACCGAGATCCGACATGATTTAAAACTGTATTGATGATGATCCTGCATGATCTAAAACTGACACCATCCAGCAACGATGTAAAACTGATGTAGAGTCCGTGCATGACTATAATCTGAACAGTCCGTGCATGACTATAATCTGAACAGTCCGTGCATGACTATAATCTGAACAGTCCGTCATGACTGAAATCTGAACAACGTGGAAATGGTACCACATGCATTAGTCGTGTCTAGGGATGACATGACATTGGATAATTGGCATTAGATGCATTAGGGTAAATGCACATGTATTTGATAATTGTTATGTGACATTATCTGATCGGATTGTAATGTGTTTTCCGTATGTGTTAAGCTTTGGTATTTACTAATTGTTTAATACTGTGATTGTTGCCATGTCTTGGTATATGAGTAGAGTCCGTCATGACTATAAAATGAACAAATGTAGAGTCCGTCATGACTATAAAATGTACACTTTGGTAGTGTCCGAGAAGACGTGAAACTATATGATTGGTGTGTTTGTAAATGAATGATTAATTGGTAGTCGTATTCGACGATGTATGTGCGTGAGTTAGAAATGTATGATAGCGTGTGAAGTGTGTAGTATACTACTCACACTTATATTTATGTTTATGTTTTCTAACTCTCTGCTTTGTGTTAATTGCTGGACCTTTGGGGGTCCAGGTTGACAGGTAATGTGTTAGCCTCGTCCGAGTGCAATGGTGAAGCTCTGCTCTGATTGAGACACGGGAAAAAGGGGTTTTTATATGTATACGCATGTAGTCCTCTTAGTATACTCTGTTGGTCTTAAGCTTTCATTTGAAAAGTATCCGTTTTGTATAACTAATAACGCATCGTTCGATGCGAGGTTTTGTTTTTAGTTCATTCGAATATTTTACTAGATAAATGTATTAGTATTATCTTTGAATGAAGTTTGTGATATTCAAACCAGCGCTTTATAAATCAGATTTTCAATTTTTCCGCTGCGTATTTTCGAAAAAGATTTTATAAAGGCAGAGTTAATTAAATAACGGGTTTGGGTGTTACAAAGTGGTATCAGAGCAGTTGTCTTCGGACTGTGAGGTTGTGTGTCAATCAGAGCCGGTCTGTGCAGTCAGATCGAGTGAGCGTGTGTGCCAGTTGTGTCTGTCTTTTCTTGTTGTGTGTACTTGATGCGATTGATACTTATCATTGTTATAAGTTATCAAGTCAAGTAGTGGTTGAGTATTTTTATGCTTAAGTTTTAAAAATTTGTGTGGTTTGAACTTTTGGTTTGTAGATGCTTATTGCTAACAGTTGATGATCCAGCATGATGTAAAACTGCATGTGATGAAGATTTTGTTGAAAATATAAGATTATTTTCTTTTGAGTAAGTGAAAATGAATTTTTCACTAGAGTGAGAAAGGAGTAGGATGTAAGTAGATCCTAATGTGTGTTGTTATATGTTTGTTTATGACATGTGGTAGATTGATTACTAGTACTTAGTGTGGTTCTTTAATTGAACTATGTGAATGTATTCTCATGATGAGAACTTGTTTGAGAACATGCTATGTTTTATACATGTTTGAGTAGATGTTGTAAGTATGCGGACAAACGAAATGTAATGCATGTACTTGACTCGATGTCTTGTGTACATGGATGTTTCATTGTCTTACATATAGTTTAGTTATAAATATATGTATAGACATGTGGTAGTAATTATGTATGCTAGTTGTTACGTAGGTTGTTACGTTAGCATAGACGGGAATAGTGTGTTTATGTATTTTGCAGTGGTGTGTATGTCAAGAGGACTGCACCGGGGTTTTGGGTAGATGCTTAGATATCTTACCTTATGTTTACCCTTTGCATACGACATGCATGTGAATGCTGTCGGTATTAGATTTCTCTTGGGAGGAATAGATTTGGAATCGATAGGACGGTTAGGTGCTTACACCGGATGTTCTAGTGGAAGTGTAAAGGTGGGTTTGAGATAAGTGGGGGAGAAGATTTTGTCTCTCCAAGATGTTTCGAACGCGAGAAGTAAGGACGAATAGAGATGTTCTTGAAGTGGATTGTTTAAGATTGAGTAGCATTGTTCGAAGTGGAATTCTTATTTGGAGAATACTTTGGAGGAAGTATCAGATGATCATTTCGGAGTGAGTCGGAATGAAGTTGTTTAGCCGTAGGGAGAATGTGGCCATTGGGGAACGATGGAGCAGATTGAATGTTAAGTGAACACCGTTGCTGGGAAACGGAGAAGACGTGTGCGTCGAGGGTAAGAAAACCCGATTACAATAAGTGGGACTGGTGGTGTTTCTAGCGGAACTCGTAGCAAGAATGTTCCCTTGATTGGTTGTCTTTCACTTGATGGTTCATCCTCAAAGAGGAGGAGGAGTGATAAAGATGGAAGCTTTGTTGATGAAAAGTTTTCAGAGGAATCTGATGAGAGTTGTGTTGGAATCAACAAGACGGAGATCATGGTTGTTTGGAAATCAACTTTTGATAGTAGCTGAGATTTAAATACAGAATTACTAGGTGATCAAGAAGAGCCTAGGAAGGATTTATAAAGGTTGAGTCTGTTTGAACCGAGTGGTCATTTCTTGGAAAGATTTGAGAAACTAAGTGCGAAGTGTTACCTTTGGATGTTTGGGGATAAGAAAGTTAGCCTTTGGAAACGTGTCAAGCACGAGTATTAGAGAGACGTAAGAAAGTGACTTATGTCAAGTAAGAATTTGCGGAAAGGACTATCTCACACATAAGTGATTGTTGTGTTTGGAAAATGTGTATTAAGAATTTGGAAGCAATGCTCAAAGTAAGTGTCAAATGATGTTTTGTAGCAATTGGAAAAAGTTAACTATGAAATGGAAAAGTCGGTGGAGATTAGAGATGTCGGACACATCGTATCTATGGGAATAGTATAGTAATACCATGTGGGAAGGAAATAAATGATTATGGATATTTTCGTCGTGAACGGTGGGATGATAGTGAGTCGACGAGTGACTTAAGGTAATATTTTGGATAAGAATATTTCGACAGGAAATGATATCGGGAAGGTCATGTTAAGGAGGTCAGAAATTGGATAAGAGATTATTTGGAAAATAAAACAGTTATGTTGAATGTTCGACGCAATGATTTGGGGAATTGCAAGGAAAAAGAATTTGACGGTTGGATAGTATATTTTTGGCATGTGTTAAGAAATTTGAGAAGTCAGACAGCAGATGAGTGTAGAGGTTGTGCTACCGAATGAATGGTTGGAGTGAGATTCGACGCAGTTGAGAACTTATGGAATTTGGAAAGTTGTGAAGTATGCAACGGAAGGGTCTTTCGGAGTATTTCGAGTGGAGTGGTTTTGTTTTGGAGTAGTGCTGCGAGTACCGTAAGATGTTAAGTTGAAATTTTAAGTAGTTTGATGAGAATGGTTTATGCCATCATCACGATTGTTGACTATCTATCGACAAATCAAGGGATTAGCTGTCCTTGATCTATTGTTGATGAGTAGACGAGATTGTGTCGATTGGGATTGACTGATTTTGTCAAACTTGGTTTGGTTTGGAGTTTGTATGTTTTGTTGGTACGAATCCGGAAGAAGTGTGAATTTGAATCGGAGTTTGTGTAAGAGACCGTATCGGCTAAGGTATTATGACTAGAAAACCCGTTGGATTGAATGCAAGTTGGGAATTAGAAAATCGGATGAGGGAATTTATCCGGAGTTGTGTTTTAGTCGGGTAATTTTCGAGGGCGAAAATCTTTTAAGGGGGGTAGAGTTGTAACGACCCAAAATTTAGTATTCGTTATTTAATTATTTTATTACGCGAGGGCGTGATTTATAATTAAATTATTAAGCGGCGAATAATCATTTAGCGAGAACGTAAGTTAATGAGCGAGAAGTTATGTTGTTTGGGCCTTTGGGCGTGGAATAGGCATTGGGCCTAAGCCAAGTGGGCTTTGATCCATGAGAATAGAGAGAGAGCTATAAGTAGCCAAGTCAACCATGAATAGTCTCATAAGTTGCAATCCATGAGAAGTTGAAGAGCTTAGCTAGGGCAAGGAGCTCATGAGGGAGAGGGAGAGCTCGTGGGAGAGAAAGAGAAGAGCAAGCTTGTGGATTCGTCGAGCTAAGGTACGAGAGTTAGATTACATATTCGTGAGTGATTCGGAAGAGGGGAGGATGTCGATTCCTCCATTCCCAAACTCTTTCCACTCTATTTTCTTGTGGGTTTTGTGGGTGATTTTCTTAATGGAAAATGGATTCTTTTGATCCTAACATGTGTAGTGAACTCATGGTAGATGAGGTAAACAACTTTGGGGAGTTGAAAATGGGAATATGTAGATGTTTGATCAATGATTTGCATGTTTATGCAACTTTGCTTATTTTGCAAGAAATTGGCATGATTTTGATTATTTGAGGTATTTGGATGTTTGGAAGGGATGATTAATGTTCCTTGATACCATATATGTTTGGAATGGCTGTTTATATGAATTTATAACATGTTTGGATGAATTTTTGAGTTGATTCAATGTTAAACCGCCTTAGAAAACTCAAGAACAGATATTTCTGGTGTAGTTCGCTACGGATTCGCTACGGATTCGCTCAGCGAATAAGTTCGCTACGGATTCGCTACGGATTCGCTTAGCGAATAAGTTCGCTACGGGTTCGCTATCTGTTCGCCATGTACCTGCAACCCTCTGATGTAGTTCGCTACCTGTTCGCTACAGCGAACGTGTTCGCTACGGGTTCGCTACGTGTTCGCTACGTGTTCGCTACGGGTTCGCTACGGATTCGCTCAGCGAACAGCACTGTGACAGCAACTTTTTGATAATTGTTTTAAGTACAATTAGGCACTTGTAACATGGTTTAAGGGTATCCTTACATGTTTGTTGATACATGTTGATGTTGTTAATGCTTATTGTTAATCGTTATATGATTCGCACGCGTATGCAATGACTTGTAGTTCAAGTGACTATGTTTATGTTTTAGCATTAATTTGCAATGTTAAGGAAATGATGTGTGTTTTATGACATAAGTGTAAATGAAACTTATGTGTATAAAAATGGTTATGCAGATAATTATCATGTGAATAATTATGATTTGAGTGACAGGATATTGTGTTATCCTAATGTGTTAGATGTTGGAATTGTGTTTCCGCATCAGTGAATGAATAGCTTCGAGCTAGATAGCGTCATGTATTTGATGTGTTTAAAAGTAATCATGCATTCATGAATAATTGTGTTATGGGAATCATGTGAATTCCAATAATTGATGAAAATAGATTATGTTTATGAAAAGTGGCCGAAGATGGGATTATGTTATCCGAGATCTGGAGCCCATATCCAAACATGATATAAAACTGTGAGACTCCTCTTTATGAGTGAGATGGTTGATGATAACCGAGATCCGACATGATTTAAAACTGTATTGATGATGATCCTGCATGATCTAAAACTGACACCATCCAGCAACGATGTAAAACTGATGTAGAGTCCGTGCATGACTATAATCTGAACAGTCCGTGCATGACTATAATCTGAACAGTCCGTGCATGACTATAATCTGAACAGTCCGTCATGACTGAAATCTGAACAACGTGGAAATGGTACCACATGCATTAGTCGTGTCTAGGGATGACATGACATTGGATAATTGGCATTAGATGCATTAGGGTAAATGCACATGTATTTGATAATTGTTATGTGACATTATCTGATCGGATTGTAATGTGTTTTCCGTATGTGTTAAGCTTTGGTATTTACTAATTGTTTAATACTGTGATTGTTGCCATGTCTTGGTATATGAGTAGAGTCCGTCATGACTATAAAATGAACAAATGTAGAGTCCGTCATGACTATAAAATGAACAAGTGTAGAGTCCGTCATGACTATAAAATGTACACTTTGGTAGTGTCCGAGAAGACGTGAAACTATATGATTGGTGTGTTTGTAAATGAATGATTAATTGGTAGTCGTATTCGACGATGTATGTGCGTGAGTTAGAAATGTATGATAGCGTGTGAAGTGTGTAGTATACTACTCACACTTATATTTATGTTTATGTTTTCTAACTCTCTGCTTTGTGTTAATTGCTGGACCTTTGGGGGTCCAGGTTGACAGGTAATGTGTTAGCCTCGTCCGAGTGCAATGGTGAAGCTCTGCTCTGATTGAGACACGGGAAAAAGGGGTTTTTATATGTATACGCATGTAGTCCTCTTAGTATACTCTGTTGGTCTTAAGCTTTCATTTGAAAAGTATCCGTTTTGTATAACTAATAACGCATCGTTCGATGCGAGGTTTTGTTTTTAGTTCATTCGAATATTTTACTAGATAAATGTATTAGTATTATCTTTGAATGAAGTTTGTGATATTCAAACCAGCGCTTTATAAATCAGATTTTCAATTTTTCCGCTGCGTATTTTCGAAAAAGATTTTATAAAGGCAGAGTTAATTAAATAACGGGTTTGGGTGTTACAAGGGACATCGACGGACATATATTCACTTTTGCATCTAAGGCACAAAAGGTCTTCTCCACTTACATATGAAGTTATGAAGCATTCATATTGAAATTGAATTCAAACTATCAATTTTAGGGACATCGTGGGACATAAACTCAATTAAGGGGCATCAAGGGACATATATTCAATTTTGTATCTAAGGCACCAAGGGTCATCTCCACTTACATGTGAAGTTATGAAGCATTCACATTGAAATTGAATTCAAACTATCAATTTTAGGGACATCGTGGAACATAAACTCAATTAAGGGGCATTAAGGAACATATATTCAATTTTTTATCTAAGGCACCAATGGTCTTCTCCATTTACACGTGAAGTTATGAAGCATTCACATTGAAATTGCATTAAAACTAACAATTTTAGGGACATCGTGGGATATAAACTAAAGTTAGGTACATTGAGGGACATATATTCAATTTAGCGTCGAAGGCACAAAGGGTCTTCTTCTCCATTTACATGTGAAGTGATGAAGTAATCACATTGAAATTGCATTCAGACTATCAATTTTAGGGACGTCGAGCGACATAAACTAAATTGAAACGGACATATATTCACTTTTGCATCTAAGGCACCAAGGGTCTTCTCCACTTACATGTGAAGTTATGAAGCATTCACATTGAAATTGAATTCAAACTATCAACTTTAGGGACATCGTGGGACATAAAATCAATTAAGGGGCATCAAGGGACAGATATTCAATTTTGTATCTAAGGCACCAAGGGTCTTTGATGGAACTCTAGATCTCAAATAATGAAAATAAAATTGAAATGGAGAAATATGTAATTGTATTGATTGAAACAGTTGAACAATTACACAGTTTATGAAAATGGAGAATGAAAATAACAAAGGTAACAAACTAG
Organism: Trifolium pratense; assembly: GCF_020283565.1. NCBI lineage: Eukaryota > Viridiplantae > Streptophyta > Magnoliopsida > Fabales > Fabaceae > Trifolium > Trifolium pratense. The sequence goes on along the minus strand of NC_060063.1, from coordinate 20,279,032 downwards.
TAGAGAGAGTCTACTAGCCCCAAAGCACTAAGTGCCCCAAATCACTAAAAGTGATCCCATTAATTCTAACTGAAATTCTAGCTAAGTTATTCCTTATGCATAACACTCCTTATATAGTGGAGTAAGTCCTCATGCTCTCCATGCACTCATGCCACCTCATCACACCTTAGTCTTGGGCCAAAGTCAAGGCCCACTTTCACAGTCAAGTCTCTATCAATACCCACCCCTTCAAACAACCTTGTCCTCAAGGTTGAAATTTTGCATCCATCCAACTTGCCTCTATCAAATACAAAGTTGAGCAATCTATGAAAGATGAAGAACATTCTCCAACAAACTTCCGTATCAGCAACAACTACCATTGGAAAATTGAATTCTATCAAGTATTGTTGCTTCACCAAAAAAAAATAATGCCACGACATCATGTTGAAAGGAAGTACAAAGTTTCTTTCACTTACATACCCCCATATAACTGTATTCCACAAAGCAAGATCATATGATTCTACAACAATATGGATACAAGTCCCATGAGAAATGAAGACAATTCTCCAACAAAATTCATAAGCAGCCTTTGACAAAAAAACATTAAATTTCCCCGGATCCCATTGTCTGGTCAACACCGATGAGTAGAAGAATATCATTTCAAAAGCATACTCACATTCTCCCTTCCTTCCATACATTCCTATCAATGCCTTCCATACCACAACCCCATGTGCACAAGAAATATGCCCCTGTTTCATATGCATCTCAACTAAAACAGTCACCAAAACATCATTCCATATATCTAATACATTGAATATTGAAACAAGAGCAAATTTATTTGCAGCATCCAATATATGAAATATTGTTTCCTCTGCAATTCCCAAGAACCAGACCACACCAACATTTACTATATCCTCTATTGTACAATTCTCAAATTGAAGAGTAGACATCAGTGATGTGACTTCCCTTTTGTTGTTTTGACTATTCAGTGTGGCTACCTTCTTTCTACATTCCCCTTCAAGGATCCCATTGTGAATGACAAGGAATGTTAGTACCTTTGCTGCCATGTCTTGAATACATGAATGCAAGCTTAAAAATGCATTAGTTGCTGGACTCGCCTCCATCTCAACATTTTTAGCGTCACAACAAGCCAAGCCAATTACAACACTTAACATAATAAGCACAAACCAGTTTAAGTCAAGCTTCATAACTTCCATTCTTACATTTTTTGATGCAAGAGCTACTAGGAAAAAATATCTCCTATTCATGATCCTTTCTCTACTCTCCTTGTTAATGAACATAAGAACATTCTCACCTCTCAGCAATATTTCAATGTTTGAGGACCTTTCAACTCCTCCCCCACAAATTATGAGTGCATCATGATCATCCATTCGAATCATCAAAGAGTTAGTTGAAAATTCACATGAACCATTGGTGGGATTTGTTACAAAATTGTAATTTTCTTTATCAGCTGCCACTCGAGGTTTTGAAAAATGGCCAAGGTTATTATTTTCAATGAACTTGAAAAATAAAGAAGTGTCTTCTGCATTTGATAATTGTTCTCTAGATGAAACCCCCTTTTTCTCATAATGTAGAGCTGAAACGTGATCCTTCCTCCTAAGCTTCAAATTCCCATTATCCTTTCTTATGGCCCAGTTGCTATTAAAGCCCAGTAATTCTATTCCAGCCCATATTGCCACTTCCTTAAAATTCAAACCAAAAATATATTGGGTCTGATTCATTGGATTAAAATATTGACACAATTCACATTCTATTGTGTTGGACAGCTCTGATTGCATCGTGTAACCATGATAGGTAGCAAGTGGTAAAGGGTGTCCCTTGGATGACACATGAGAGAGAAGGAGGGATGTGCACTGACCTGATGATGACACGTGTAATAAATCATTAACGTGCAAAACGGATGGCACAGATTTGTGAAGATGAGAATCTGCTGTTGTAGATAGAATTTTGCATTGTGTGAGGCCTACATGATTTGGTGTTTTTGGTGAGATCGTGGCCGGACATCCCACAACTTGCTTCTCTGATGTCGACGCACGCGAGTTCCGATTTGTCACCACAATACCGGCTCCCGTGTACGGCGGTTTTATAGGTGGTTTGGGAGCAACCGGAATCTGTGCGATTCCGTTCTTTATGTTCGTCACATCGCCGATCTGTTTGATTTCCGTGACCGCCGTGAACAAATCGGCATCTGGCGGCTCCGACGGTGGTTTGAGAACAAGCATCTTCTCCTTTCTTCCTTGCAGATCGGAGCTTGAAGAGATCCGTGCATGTAAATTGGCGTTTGGCGGTTCTGGTGGAGGTCGGAGTTCAACGGCAACTGCTTTGATTCTTTGGTTCTCGTTAGCCACCACATAAAGGTCGGCATTCGGTGGCTCAAAGAGAAATGCCTGCTCCTTTCCTCTTTGCACCTCATTCATTGCTTTTGTCTGGTAATCTTTTGCTTCTGATTCAACACTAAATTTGAACTCGTTCTCCTCTAACTTTGCACCTTTTGTTTCCTTCGGCTCTGATTCTTGATTTTGCACCATTTGTACTCCAAATTCTCTAATCATAGCTATAGAAAATGAATTCCAGTCTGCATCTGGATTCTCTTCACACCAATAATAAAACCACATCATCGCTTTTTTATCTTCCATGCTCATAAAAGCCCACTGAAGCTTATCGCGAGAGGGAACTTCATTCTTCTCAAAGAACCTTTCAGCCGCAGTGATCCAGCCAATAGGATCGGTCCCCATGAAATCTGGTAATTGCTTCTTCATAGTCCAAACGTCCTCCATCACTGGCTCTCCGTCGGATCCGGCGGGTCGGACCAATTGATGGAACTCTAGATCTCAAATAATGAAAATAAAATTGAAATGGAGAAATATGTAATTGTATTGATTGAAACAGTTGAACAATTACACAGTTTATGAAAATGGAGAATGAAAATAACAAAGGTAACAAACTAGTAGAGAGAGTCTACTAGCCCCAAAGCACTAAGTGCCCCAAATCACTAAAAGTGATCCCATTAATTCTAACTGAAATTCTAGCTAAGTTATTCCTTATGCATAACACTCCTTATATAGTGGAGTAAGTCCTCATGCTCTCCATGCACTCATGCCACCTCATCCCACCTTAGTCTTGGGCCAAAGTCAAGGCCCACTTTCACAGTCAAGTCTCTATTAGTCTTCTCCACTTAGATGTGAAGTTATGAAGCATTCACATTGAAATTGAATTCAAACTATCAATTTTAGGGGGCATTAAGGAACAGATATTCAATTTTGTATCTAAGGCACCAATGGTCTTCTCCATTTACATGTGAAGTTATGAAGCATTCACGTTGAAATTGCATTCAAACTATCAAGTTTAGGGACATCGTGGGACATAAACTCAATTTAGGCACATTGAGGGACATATTGAATTTCGCGTCGAAGGCACAAAGGCACACAACCATCTCCCCAATTTACCGTTATGAGAAAATCATTATCAACGGTCGAATTCAAGTTATGAATAAAACATTCATATTCAAATTGCTTTTAGACCATAAAATAAGAATTCATATTCTAAACCACATTTTTTTGGTAAAAAATTTATTGCATTAGGGTCTTCCAATTTTGATCAATTTTTTTATAAAATATTGTGTCTGCTGGAAAATTTATGACTCAAATTTGTAGACTCCAAAAAAGCAAATATTTGCATCAGAAATTGAGGCTCCAATTAAACAAACTAAACCCAGCACCATAGAGAAGTTAGCTCATTATACCCAAAGATTACAGCACAAAAGCAAAAGGAAATTAAAAAAAGGAGTGAACCTTAAGATCCATTTTTGTTGATATGTAGGTGGATCATATGTAAGTGGACCATATGGTGAAGGTCGGGCAGTAAAAAAGCGAATTGCATAAGCATGTTTAAGAATTGCTTACCCGTAACATCACCATGCGCATGGTAAGGAGAGCATACGAACCAATCCCACCAGAATAAGTGCAGACACATGCCCCAAATCAGTGTAATTCTAGAAATGAAGATGGAATATTAGAGCAAGACAGAGAGAAAGTAACATATCCAACATAAACACATAATTGTTAGCCTGTGAATTAAGCATTAGGAACTTCAAATTTCTACTAGGACTGTTTACATATTAGGAGCAAGCAATCCACTTTACATTATTGAATCAGAACCAGCTATGAAAACAACATAATAAACACCACAACCAAGCAAAGTAGCAGCCTACAAACATATACAACACTCAACAAAAACCCATAGAAGGACAACACTGTGAAATCACAGATTGAATCAGAACCGAGACACACAGATTCAATTATATAAACGACAATATACAATATAGTGTATCAAGCACAGCATTCCTCGAGTCACAAAATCAAAATCAAAATCAAAATTTACCAAGTATGTAACTGCATCATTGCTCACAGTCTCACACTATCAACATCATCAACAAACAAACAAACCAATCATCACTTCTTATGATACAATTAATTCCTCTTATAAACATTATTAATCATGTTAACCATCTAATTCAGTAATTGCTCTATCGAATTTATCAACAGACCATGATAACCTCATTACAATACTAGAATCAAATCCAATTCCCTTTATAGTTAACAAAACACGAAAATAACAGTAACTTACAATTATGTGGTTGGTTTCTTGATCCAACTCCTTTGCTTTCCTACTTTGTTGAGTAGCAATGGACATTTCAGCTTGAACTTTACGATTTCTTGAACTTTGAAGGGTTCGTGAGAAATCTAGGGTTCTGGAGACATTCGATTTCTTGAACTTTGAAGGGTTCTTGAAAGAATATTAGAGGGTTCTGAGAAACGGGAAAGGGTTTTTTGACATTACGCACTGGTACCTTCGTCAGTTGCAGAAAATTCCATCGCTGTCACTTCTGAGAACTTAGGGTTTCAGAAATTTAGGATCTCGGAGGAATAGAGAAGGGTTGTGAGTCGAAATTTCGAAACAAGAAAGGAGTAGCGAAGAAGCGGAAGATTAATCAATGGGTAAGATAAGATAAATTGCGGGTTATGAAATTCATTCGATGGAAGAGGGGATTAATTGCAGATACGGCGGTGGATACAGGAGTAGAGAATTTTGAGAATTTGGAGGTTCTAGAAGTTGCAATCAGATTTTCAAAATATTGACAAATTTTGCGTTAAACAAAGAATGAAATTTAAGGAAAAAATAGCTGGCTTACCGGCTATGTGTTGACAACAGTTTTCTATTTTATGGTGTGTTTGGTAACACAAATAAGCTAGCTTATAGTTTATTATATGAGTTTATAAGCTTGTTTCAAAAAATTAGAGGTGTTTGGTAACAAGCTTTTTGTACTAGCTTATAGCTTTTTTTCATATGCTATTTCAAGTAGCATTTGAGCTTATAGTTTATAGTTTTTTACACTTTATTCCGTTTTTACCCTTTAATTTAATAACTACTCACTCTAAAAAAAAACCTACCAACTATCAATTATGTAATTTTATATTTAAAAACTACTTTAAAAGCTAGTTTTACCAAACACTCTAATTTTAATAACCTAATTTTTCAGCTATCAGCTAGCTTTTCAGCTATCAGCTACTTATCAGCTATCAGCTAGCTGAAACAGGGTAATTAAGGGAAGAGGAATAAACAGGAATAATATTGATAGATGAGTAGTAGGTAGCAAGTACAGAGAAGGGATTGGAAGAGAAATAGCAATAGCTCACAATTCATGCATAACTAACAATAATAGCTTATTACATCATTTATAGAAATTCAATGACTGAAGCCTTCCAAACGGGTGCTTGTTTTGCGCATCCTCATTCCCCTACGTGGTCCAATCAATCCTGGCCCACTCTCAACAAATTCCTGCTCATGTGTATCTTGTGGGCCCCTCATATTTGATTCCCTCACTTCCATGCTCTTATCATTATTTGGACTCATTACAATGCCATCTCCTTTAAAAGCAACCTTGTCCTCAAGGTTGAATGTAGGAAACTTGCTACGCAAGGTATCAACATCCTCCCAAGTAGCTTCAGCAGCTGTGTATTGATCCCATTGAATCAATAACTGTTGGATTTCTTGTGTGCCACGCAGGACTGTTCTAGCATCTAACACTGCTGCAGGTTGTATCATAGGGCCTACTTCAGACATTGAGAGGGGTAGTGGCATATATTGATCTTGAGGCACCCCTTTAAATGGCTTCAACTGTGATACATGAAATACTGGGTGTATTTTTGCATAAGCCGGCAGTTGTAGTTTGTAAGCTACCTCACCCACTCGAGCTATGATTTCAAAGGGGCCAAAGTATCTCATCCCTAATTTCTGATTCTTTCTCAAAGCCAGAGATTGTTGTCTATATGGCTGAAGCTTGACCAGTACCATATCTCCCACCTTCAAAACAAGCTCACTTCTATGCTTATCTGCCTGTTTCTTCATATATTGTTGCGCTCTCTCCAAATGAGACTTCAACTGCTGCAGTATCTGATCTCTCTCCATTAGTTCTTCCTGCACTGTTGGAGGATCAGTTGTTTGAGGTTGATATCTGACCAGAGTAGGAGGATCCCTTCCATATAAAGCTTTGAAAGGTGTCATACCAATACTGGTCTGGAAAGCAGTATTGTACCAAAACTCAGACCAAGCCAAGGCTTTAAACCAAGCAGTTGGTTTGTTGAATGTAAAACACCTTAAAAACAATTCAAGTGTTTTGTTGAGCACCTCAGATTGGCCATCTGTCTGAGGGTGGTATGCTGAGCTCATTGTCAAGCTAGTGCCTTGCAACTTGAACAATTGTTGCCAAAATTGACTAGTAAATACTTTGTCCCTATCAGAGACAATGGATTTTGGCATACCATGGAGCTTAACAATGTGATGCATAAATGCTTCAGCTACTGATCTGCTGGTATAGTCAGTCTTCAATGGTATAAAATGAGCAAATTTTGTTAACCTGTCAACTACTACCAAGATTACTGTGTACCCTTGAGAGGAAGGTAACCCAGTAATGAAGTCCATAGCAATATCCTCCCATACCTGTGATGGAATAGGTAATGGTTGTAGCAAGCCTGCAGGTGAAGTATTAACAGTTTTTGCTTTTTGACATATTTCACAGCTTTGTATATACTGCACAATATCTCTTTTCATACCAGACCAATAAAATTGTGCCTTGACCCTTGCTAGGGTCCTAGTAATGCCAGCATGACCCCCTAAAGGTGAGGTATGTAATTCAAACAAAAGTTGTTGAATTAATGAACTGTCTTGAGGAATTACTATTCTTTGCTTCCAAAATAATAAGTCACCCTTGACTGTATAATGAGAGTCGTCCTGATTTGATTGAACACATTTCTGTGTAATCTCTATCAAGGTAGTATCTTGCTTTTGTGCCGCTTTAATCTGTTGCAAAATATCATATTGTGGCTCAGACCATGCTATTGTCATCACTCTAGATAGAGCATCAGCAGCAATATTGTCTTTACCTGGTTTGTATTCAATAGAGAAATCATACCCCAGAAACTTATGAAGCCAGTCTTGTTGATCAGGTGTTTGAAGAGTTTGCTCCATCAAATTCCTCAAACTCTTTTGATCTGTACGAATGATGAATTTATGACCAAGCAAATAATGTCTGAATTTAGCAATGGCTTCAGCAATAGCCAACATTTCCCTAAAATATGCAGATTTCTTTTGATTTCTGGGCACTAGTTTCTTAGAAAAATAAGCAATGGGGTGACCATCTTGGTGCAACACTGCTCCAATGCCAGTACCTGAAGCATCAGTTTCCAAAATAAAAGGTTTTTCAAAATTTGGAAGGGCCAACACTGGTGCTGTTGTCATAGCATCTTTTAACTGAAGAAATGCAGATTCAGCTTGAACAGTCCAATCATAAGCTTCCTTCTTCAACAAGTCAATTAAAGGTGATGCTATTTTGGCATATGCTTTGATAAATCTTCTGTAGTATCCTGTAAGGCCTAAGAATCCTCTCAATTGCTTCACATTCTTAGGTGTAGGCCAATCTAAAACAGCTTGAACTTTCTCTTTGTCCATAGAGACACCATTGCCATTGACTGTGTGGCCTAAGTATTCTATTTCTGACACACCAAAAGAACACTTAGACAATTTGACAAAGAGCTGATTATCCTGTAAAACTTGAAGCACTGCAGATAAATGCTCCAAATGTTCCTGCCAGGTCTTGCTATATATCAAGATATCATCAAAGAACACTAATACATATTTTCTCAACACAGTTTGAAAAATAGTATTCATGAGGCTCTGAAATGTTGCTGGTGCATTTGTCAAGCCAAATGGCATTACCAGCCACTCATAGTGTCCTTGGTGAGTCCTAAAAGCTGTTTTGTACCTATCCTCTGGCTGCAACAGAATTTGATGGTACCCTAACCTAAGATCCAGCTTGGAGAAATGTTTAGCACCAAATAGTTCATCCAATAGCTCATTCACTGTGGGTATTGGAAAACTATCTTTCACTGTAATAGCATTCAAAGCCCTATAGTCAGTACAAAATCTCCATGTGCCATCCTTTTTTTTAACCAATATAATTGGTGATGAAAAAGGGCTTGTACTGCGTTGTATAATCCCTTGCTGAAGCATCTCCTGAACCATAACCTCAATCTGATTCTTCTGACTGTGAGGGTATCTATAGGGTTTAACTTTGACTGGATCAGAACCTTCCAATAATGGAATAGCATGATTGTGTGCTCTGGTAGGTGGCAGTGTAGTTGGAGTTTGAAATACACTGTGGAAATTGTGTAGTAACAAGGCAATTTCTGGCTCAATATCTGTAGGTAGCTCTCTGAAGATATCAGATGATTCATGAGGCTTGACACATTGTACTGTAAAACATTCAGCTATTGCATCCGTGTTGCAAAATCTCTGCAAATGATGAAACTGAGCAGGTGATGGTCTGGCAATGGGATCACCCACCAAAGTAACAAATTTCCCATTAAGGAAAAACTTCAAGGTCAGTGAAGCATAATCAGCTACATGTGGACCCAATGTAGCTAACCAAGAGGCACCAAGTATCACATCAGCTCCAGCTACAGGTAGTAAGTAAGCTGACACCTCTAATTTGTGACTCTGAATGTTGATAGGTAGCTGTTTAATGACTCCTTCAGCAGTCATTATCTCACCATTACCTACCAAAACCTTGAAAATAGGTGCTGGTTCAACAGGTAGTTTAAGAAACTTAGCAATTCGTGGCTGGACAAAGTTATCAGAGCTACCACCATCAATCAAGATTTGCACATCAATATGGCCAATTGAACCTGCAAACCTCATGACTCCCATGTTATTGGTCCCTTTCATTGCATTCATGGACAAGTGTAGTTCAGGTAAATTGGTGTCAAGGCTATTTGTAGTTAGGTCTGGTGGATCAGGACTTTCATCAAACAGTTGAGTGTCACCATCATCATCATACTGCAGCAGCATTAATTGTCTATTAGGACACTTGTGTGTAAATGAGAATTTCTCATCACACCAATAACACAGTCCCTTATCTCTCCTAATCTGCCTTTCAGCTGGAGAAATTCGCTTAATGTTAGGGTTTCTTTGATTTGGATGCATAGGTCTAGTAGGGGGTGTATGGAGGATGGGGGCTGAATTTCTAGTCGAATTTTCTGGTTTAGCAGCGTAAGTTTTGTTGGTGATTTGGTTATTTTGGTAGGTCTGTGGTAGTTTGGTGTTGGTGGTATATTTTTCTTCATACACTTTAGCTAGGGACACAGCTTTCACAATAGAGGTTGGTGTATGGATAAGCACATCACGACGGATTTCATCAGTTAAACCACTAATGAAACAGTCCACCATCGCATCATTACTAAGACCGTACACACGATTAGCTAACGATGTGAATTTCAAATAATACTCAGCCACAGTACCTGTTTGTGTTAACTTGAACAGAGTTGCACGAGGACATTCATAAATGGAAGGACCATAATCCAATTCCAGAGCACGAGTGAAATCAATCCATGATTGAAATGGAGTAGTTCGTTGCACCATTTGATACCACGGTACAACATCTTTGTCAAGATGGACCGATGCAATGGTTAAACGATCAGGATCCGGCGTCTCATAATAATCAAAGAATTGTTCAGTACGAAATATCCATTCATGCACATTCGTGCCATCAAATCTAGGAAATTCGAGCTTAACATTCCTCACCTGAAAAGGAAGACGGTTGTTGAGTCCTGCACCATGGTTCTGTTTCGATGGAGTCTGATCGATGAGAATATCCAACGCAGCGAAGATCCGATTGAACTTGTCATCGTTCGCAGCTTCAGATCTTTCCAATCGCTCAAAGATTTCTCCCTGAAGCAGCGTCATCTCGTCGGTGTTATGCTTGACTCCATGTGGCGATGTGCTAGTATTCGCGGGGGCCATGGCTCAATGAAAGCACCAATGAAACAGGGTAATTAAGGGAAGAGGAATAAAGAGGAATAATATTGATAGATGAGTAGTAGGTAGCAAGTACAGAGAAGGGATTGGAAGAGAAGTAGCAATAGCTCACAATTCATGCATAACTAACAATAATAGCTTATTACATCATTTATAGAAATTCAATGACTGAAGCCTTCCAAACGGGTGCTTGTTTTGCGCATCCTCATTCCCCTACGTGGTCCAATCAATCCTGGCCCACTCTCAACAAATTCCTGCTCATGTGTATCTTGTGGGCCCCTCATATTTGATTCCCTCACTTCCATGCTCTTATCATTATTTGGACTCATTACACTAGCTTATAGATTATTTTTACCAGACCCTACTTTTTTTTAAGAAACAAATAGAAATTACTCCTGTATATACTAGAATGGTTTAAAATAACAACAATTTAGAATCGTTATGAGAAGATTTATAAAATTTTACTAAGGCTTTATCGGATAAAAATAAGCTATAAGCTAGCTTATAGCTGATGGCTGGTAGCTTATAGCTGAAAAACTAGTAGAATAAAATTAAAGTGTTTGGCAAATTTAGCTGTTGTAAGTACAAAATGACATAAAAATACATAGTTAGTGGGTAGTTTTTTTTTTGTAAGTGTTAGTGGGTAGTTATTATAATTTTTAAAAAATAAAAAAATAAAATTAATGAGGGTAAATATGGAATAAAATGAAAAAGCTATAAGCTATAAGTTCATACGCTACTTGAAATAGCATCTAAAAAAACGCTATAAGCTAGTTAGAGAAGCTCGTTACCAAACACTTCACATTTTTTTCAAACAAGCTTATAAGTTAGTTCAATAAGCTATAAGTTAGCTTATTGGACTTACCAAACAGTGTCTAACCCAACAGAGTTTAAAAACGGTTGTCTATAGCCTTCTAACAAGAACCGTTTTTTTACATCCCAAAATTTGGAGTAGGGCTAAAATGTTGTGGCGATAAAGGTCCGGCCACATATTTATAATAGCAGTTTTAAATGTCAAAATGTCCTACCACATTTTTAAAATGAATCTATTGGCGTTATTAGTGGTCCAACCCACCAGTATTGTTGGATAATTTTTTTTTTAAAAAATAAACATTTGCATTATTGGCCTTGGGTTTTAGGTTTGGCCTCAGCATCATAGATACTCTCAAAGTCCTAGGGCTTGATTGAAACAATTTTGGTTTTTAGTTTTTAAACTGTGTTTTATAAAAGTGTCTTAGAAAACTGTTTTTAAAAAGAGAAAAGCAAAAATTCTTGAACTTATTTTACTTTTTTTGTTTTAAAAACAAATGCACATAAAACAGATTTTTAAAATACTTTTGTAAAACCTTAATATATTAAAACAAAAAACACATTGCCGCCTAATTATGCTATCATCCCGCTATGCTTAATACGTATTGCCGCTCAAACTCTTTGGTTCCCAATCCTTTCACTTCTTCAAGATCTATATGAGATTACTAGTACTTCTACCCGTGCGATGCACGGGTCTAATTATATATCATTTACTTGTATATATTGTTATAGAATAAAAGAAGAAAATAAAAAAATAAAAACATGTTAAATGAGTTAATAGTTAAGTGACCATTTAACTTGGTCATCTTTAGTAATAATAAAAAATATTACAAATAAAATATCAAAAGTATCTTTACAGTGCTAACTGCTAAGGAGTAGTTGTTGACTTTGGAAAACAAAAAACTTATCCTACAAATTTAGCATTTAAATCCATCACAAACAAATTCTTAATCAAATTATCACACCCAAGTCAGAAAATACACACACATGAATATGAGCATCACATTGAGATTGAAATGGGAGTATCTATGAAGAAAAAAAAACAGCTACATTCCACTTTTAGAAGTAAAAAAGAATGGTTAGGTAATTGGGAAAATAGATAAATAACAGAATGATGCTTCAACCCTCATTTTCTCTATTTCTGCAGCAGGTCAATCAGATTGACAATCTCTCTCCCTTACTCAAAATTAAATATCCGCCATACGTCATCGAATACAAAATTACAGGTCCGTCTACACAAAAGGAATATATATTAAAAATAACAATAGCAACAAAATTAACATTTTAAGAAGGTGTAAGAAAAGATAAAATAACTGCAAACTGAATGAGTAAAATCAGAATAAAAAAAAAAAAATCACCTTCAAACCAAAACATTCTTCCTTGCAAGGGGGAAGGCTCACAAAATACGTACAACATTTTCTTTAATAAGGGCACCAAGAGCTATATAAGCTTTAGACATGATTATCAAAACATATATCCCACTTATTTAACAATTATAGTAATGCTAGCTTAAAAATTTGCAGCAGAAACTCATATTTTTTCCGGATGATCTCTATTTTTAAAATCAATATTTAATCATATTGTAAGATCATCTTACCTTTAATTTGGAGTTCTAATCTTTGTCTCTACAAACGTTCTCAATTAGATATTGCCAAGTTTTGCTCCAAATCAATTATGGTTGGTTAAGTTGGTCTAAAACCAATAAGGTTACAAAAAGCTTCCTTAAATAATAAGATATCCCTCAATGGCTTGCTTTTATAATGGGCATCAATGAATTCTTTTTCATCTCACAACAAACCCAAAGCATGGCAAGCATATTTAAATGTGTCATAGACAACATTGTTTACTGTTCTAAACTTCTGATATCTTTAAATGATGTTGCTCCTTTGGTATGATTAAGCAATGTTCTCAGGTAATATAGTTGACCACTTCCTAGATGAATAAATTGTATTATTCCAACTGCAAATCCCTTCTTCCTCTTTGTCCACTCATGTTGGGGTTTATTCCAAACAAACATTGAAGGAAATTCACCATTGGTAAGACTTCTTGCTTCAAGATAGTTTTAGGAAAGGTTTTGAGCATTTGCCATTCTGATGTGTTTTGTACCAATTCAATCTTGAAGACTCTACCATGCTATATGCATCAACCAAAAATTGCTGAAACTTGGAGTGAAAATAAAATGGTACACATCGATGCTCCAAACCTGAAGAGTTTGAGATGCTAACATATGAGTTTAATTAATGGTACACAAACCAATCACAAACAACTAACAAAAAACATGATTTGCCCATTGCCAAAAATAAATTATGCGATTGAGAACCTGAACGTTGACATTGTATCTTCCAAAAAAATACTTTAATTGAATCAAGCAACATCTTGTGAGATTGCGTAAAAACAAAAAATGGTAGTTTAAACATGTGCCAAAAGAATTTGTGCAAAGAACCATCAATTATATGAATAATAATAATAATAATATACATTGAAATTCATCCATCAGTTCTTTAACATATATCTATGAACTATCCATGATTAATTTAATGCTAAATCAAAACAATCAATGAGCAAAATTGAAAATTAAAAGTGAAACATGAAACTAAAAGGAAAAAAAATGAAAATTTAAGTGAAAACTTGCCTGAACTGATGCGACTCGGGGCGCCGCAATTAACGATTTCTACTGGTTGCGATGGAAAAAATCGATTAAGACTGAGCGTTTCTCTGGACTTATCATAGTGCGGTGAAAATTCAATGCAGGAAGATTGTGTGGAGTGAATGAGTGAGATTTGGGGAAAAACATCGTTTTATAATGGGTGATTGAAAAGTACCTTTTTTGTTGCGCACATAAGAGGAAAAATAAGGGTTTTCAAATCAAATGTTTACAAATAGAGAGGAAGAAGAGGTAGAAAGGTTTGCACAACTTATCTGAAGGAAGGAAGAAGGGAGGTCGCAACAAATTGGAGAAGAGAAGAAGAGGAAGGGTTGTCACAATGGAGTGAGAGAATCGAAGCGTTCTTCTATTGTTGGAGTTGGAAACTAAATAGTTGGTGGTAATCAAGGAACTTTAGCACGTGAGTTTTAATTAAGCATTGTTTAAGCGGGATAGTAGAAGATTTGGGCGCTAAATATGTTTAGTAGATGTATTTTGTTTTAATATATAAAGGATTACACTCTTCGGTTTCCTAATTATTAAGCTTAATATAATTTAATTTAATGAGTCCCAAGTGAATTAATTTAATGAGCCAATTATTAATTTATTATTAATTGTGATCTATTGACAAAAAGAAGAAGCACTTTCTTTATAACTTCATAAGTTAGTCTAATTTTTTAACTTCATTTAAGTTAAGGTTTGCTTGTGTATACAAGCTTATAATATAAAAGATATTGTTTGTGTTGGTTATGCTAAAATTCCACAAGAAAGAGATAATTTAAACGCTTCTGTATATTCTGTTATGCACTTTTGTACATTAGATTTATCACTCCTTTCTATTCCTAATTTAGTTTTAGTCGTTTTAAAAAATAGATAAGTTTGTTCATTTTATTTATAAAAATAGTTAATCTCTTTTTACAATAATTTATTAAGTAAAATTAATGTAATGCATGTTGTTGGTCATAAGTGTTTGGGACAAAAATAAAAGAGCATTTCTATATACATGATGAAAAATTCCTTCACAATATCACTAGAAATTAAACTCGTGCATATCACTAGAAATTAAACCGTGCGATGCATGAGTTTGATTAAATATTTTATTTTATTATTTGGTTATTGAATAAAATAATATGATATTAAATTTTTTAAAATTTAATAATAGACTTATAAAATTCATAATGTCCATTGTATTTAATGGACCCAATTAATCTGCTAACTAATGAGTTTGCTAAGCGGTTAATAAGTTTTTCCTAAGTTCAACTTCAAACAAAATTATCAAAGATAGGTATGTATATTAAAAATACTTTTTTATGATCAAGTCAAAAAGGAAAAAAAAAATTATGATGAAATTTTTTTTGGTGTCTAATCAAGACATAAACTTGATCGGTATTTTCTATTAAATCTAAAAATGAAAGTTGGTGTATTTAGAAGGACCAAAAATATATTTATTCCTATTTTATATTAGATATGTACTTTAAAAGAATAAATAGTTTTTTTTTTTTAACTGAATTAAGAGCATAATGACATCAAAAAGTATAGAAGAAATCCCAACTAGGTTGGCACCCCTTGTATACTCTAATCATATATGCCAAGTGCTCGTTTGTATATATAAAAAAAAAGAAAAAAATAATAAATAGTTCGTTTATAAACTTTCGAGATAGATTAAAACTCATTTGTAAAAAACTGTAAAAATCCCTCACCGGAAAAAAAATCTGTAAAAATTTGAAGCTTTTTATGTAGGTTAGTGAAATTTGAAAGAGATCCTTTAAAAACTAACAATAGAATTAGAGGCTTTTTATACCCTAATTTGTATATTATAATGTTAAATAACACAAAAATACCAAGCTTAATGCTACTACCTCACTTGCAATACCGTAGACCGGCCTTGTTTACTGTTCCAAGCAATAGAAAGTTACGACAATCCATACAATGGTGTATTTTTGTATTGTAGGGATGAAATCAAGCTCATATAAAAATAATATATCTATAGGTCAAGTTGTACCATCAATAATAAAAAGCTACTATAATACATACAATGGTCATTCAAGCCAGACCATACCTCGAGACCTATTCAACAACCAAACTCTCATAATCAATTGACCACTCAAATTTGAGTTTTTATAAATAATTAAGTTATAAATAGACATATACCTCATGATTTTGAAGGGAAAACCTTCCTTTACAATTTTTTTTTAGTTTACAAAGATACATGTCTCTTCTTTTTTCTTTTTTTTTTTTTGACTAAAAATATACATATCTCTCTTCTTATTAATGAAAATAAATTCTAAATTATTCAATTCTATACAATGGTTCTAAACAGAAATTGAACAGGACTATTCATATAATGCAATTCCTTATGATGCCACGGTTAGGACTTCCTCCATGATAAAGCTTGAGAATTGATTTAATTGGTCATAGTAATAATATATGTAAGAGCTAATTACATTTAAACAAAACCCTCCTATTTCGGCATCATGCAAATGCAATTGTAAAAAGAGGATGTTCATTTAAGTAAAAATGCAAATGCAATTGTAATAACAAATTGTTGTTACCAATTAATTGATGGAAAAGGAAGAGTTAGTGGTGATTAGTATAATTGAAAGGTTGGTGTATTATATGTATGTATTATATGAGAGAGTTTAGAATGTAAGAAAACAAATAGGTAGTAATTATTTTCGTAAATAAAGAAGATTCAATGCAAGATAACTCTTGACCTTATGTATTCTTTCCATTAAGTTGATATCATTAGCCATATTTATTCATTTTTTTTAAGATGTCACATCATCATAATTGTATGAGAGATGACACATAAGCACCAACTTAAGCTTAGAAAAAAGGAAAAAAGAGAAGTTTTGTTAGACTGCCACATCAGCAAAAAAAAGTTTGCTTTACAATTATATATATTGATGATTGATGATGATATTGATGATGATAATATTGATGATTGATGATGATTGATTGATGATGATGATATATTGATGATGATTGATGATGATGATTGATTGATGATGATGATGATGATGATGATTGATGTTTCATTAAAAATTGTGTATTAATTATTACCATAATTGTGGTCTGCCATTCGAAAGTTTGCGGCTGCAATATTGATGAAGTGGTAGTCTCCGCAACAACATCGCACAACAATAGCATTGTGATTTTCAAACACGTGTGTTCTGGGCTGGCTAAAGCTCTAAACGAACTCGGACTGATGAGCCATTTCGCCAAATATGTTGTGGACCATACTGGATAAGTGGCATCCCATAAGATATTTATGGTTGATCGGAAAATCCTAATATTCTTCTATATAAGCATTCATACCTTCATTCCTAAGGTATGCCTATTCTTATGCTAACATTATTGCAAGGACATTTTTCCCCAAATACCAAGAAATTAGAGGAATCATCATCACTCAAAGATTTGACGGTTCTTCCATCATCACCACAATATTGCTTTATGAGCACTCGGTTCAACATGTATAGCCGCATCGTAACAGCATCAAGAACCATATCAGACAATTATAACCATTCTTGTTCAAATCTTTTCACCAAAATTTATTAAAGCTCAATTTCCAATTTGTGCCAAAATCCAAATGAGAAATCGTACCCTTAATAGTTTCTTAACCGTGTATGTATTTCAAGGACATTCGAATAAAGTTCTTACATAATAAACCGAGACTATATTATGATGGGTAAATTGTGTAGTAGCATAGGATGTCATTTGATTTAATTAGTTTGTGAAAATAAAAAATAATTTCATGCCGCAACAGCCACAATGTGTGACGTCGCATCAACTGCAATGACGGTATACTGTATCCGCAACCACAATTTAAAACGATGGTCGAATGCCATACATTTAAGCAAGAATTCAATGTATAATCAGAGGACAAAAGACATAGATATTAGGTTTCATATCATCAAAAATATAATTGAAATGGGTGAAATTGAAGGATTAATATGATTAGCAAAAATGCCTCTTATCAAATTCAAGCAAAGAAATACAACTTAGATATATACAACGTAGGCACCGGTGGCTGTAGTTTCGTGCATAAACTTATACATAAACCAATTTATGTATAATCTTATTCATTCATACGAAATATTGTCACACATGGTAAATCATATTCATAAATTAACTTAAAATCACTCTCCTAGATATGTTATGTAGTATGTATAAATCATAGTACATACATACCAAAACTAATTATTCAATATTAAGAGCTGAACGAACAACTTCACTAGTTCTATGCATTTTGCAGTGGAAATTTCCCAACAAAATCAGTATTAAGACTACCTAAGTAAAGATGGTCTTCAAACTCAACAGCTGAAGTTACAAAACTAATTATCTTTCCATCATTATCACCAAACTTTTTAATAATATTGCCTTCAGTATCCACTTTCACCACCATTGCTGACTTAGTTACACGATTAACCATGTTAACTAGCCTTGGAAATAAAGCTACAAAGTGCTTGCATACTTTAGAAGTGTGCACAAACCCCATATTTTCAGAAGTCACCTGTAACATTAATTATATTAATTTGAATCATGTAATAATTGTATAGGGTAAAATTCTACAATGAAATGAATATTAGAAGTGACCTACACATAATACAATAAAACCTATCATATTAAATTGCAGTCAGCATCGGCAATTATAGTTGCAATTCTGATGCGGTAGGTTTTGCAACAGCACCGCAATAAAATCTATTTGCGGCGTGATCTTCAATCAATTGCAATTTCAAACATGTTAGTTTAAATCTTCTCCCAAAAATTTAAATTTCAAATCCTCAAATACCTAAATGCCTTAGATACAATGAAAAAATCTTAATTTTAAAGGATTTTTAACTTTGTATTTCAAGCATGTCTCAATCATTATTTACCGATAAAATACACTATACTATAGTGAATAAATATTATAGTGGCACGTTGGTACCCCTTAGTATAGCTTGTGAAAATAAAAAATCAACTCACGCGTAAAGAAGTCACCCATCAGATGTGACGTGAGTTGCCCTGGAGAGGAGTTTATAAGTGAGAGGTAATCCTCACGTTACAAATTTATTTAATCTCATGCTAGTATATATATTACCTTAATTAAAGAGATCCAGAATGAGCCATCCGGAGCAAGATTAATGTTATCAGGTCCAGCAGGGAGGTTTTCAATGAAGATATCTGTTTTGCCTTTGTTAATTCCTTTTAGCCAATGCTTAACACACCTAAATCTAATTCAAGGAAGAAAAAAAAAAAATATCAAATTGTTAACAAAAGTGGCATTAAAAAAATGTTTTGTTCATTCAACTAAAAAAAAAAAAAAAAAAGTACTTACTTCCAAGTTTCGCAGACCACAACATAATCTTCTTCTTTGGATAATGCAACACCATTGGCAAAAGCTAAATCATCAAGGACAATAACAGTTTCATTTGATATAGGATTGTACTTTAAAAGTTGTCCATGAGGTCTTGCTTCAAGTACATCCAGATACCAATTGTGTAAACCAAATTTGGTAGTTGGAATACTGAAATATATGTTTCCATCTGATGCTTCTATTACATCATCAGCAAATCTGGTTCAATGTAAATCATTACAAATGTCTTAGTGAGTTTCATAGCTAGTGCATACTTTTTACAATGTAAATCTTTGTAGATATATGTTCTAGACATTTTTTATAGCATAAATTTTAGATTTGGTGAGGTGCCATACAAGAAATTTAAGTATTACCTGCGTCCAAAAACAGTCGAAAGTGCAAAAAAAATGCTTGAAAACGGAATTACTAGCGATTTTCAATCCGCTGGATAATTCATTGTTGAAAACTGTAGCGGCGGGCTGTTAAAAACCTCAGGGAATCCGGTAAAGCAATTCTTTTTTGCTTTGTTTGGCATTAGCAGCAGTTCAAAGCCACTGGAAATGCATGTTGGATATTAGCAGCGGTTTTAAACTGCCAGAAAAGCAAATTTTTGTTTGTCCTAGTTTGGTATTAGCGGCGGTTCAAAATTGCCAGAAAGTTCCACGTAATTTTTTTATTTTATTTTTTATGAATATAATATTTTTTATATTTATTAGTTTCCGTGTTTTTTTAAAATTTGTTTCCTTTTTAAATTTAAATATTTATTTAAAATACATTTTTTCAAAACACTTTAATACTAAATTAAGTTTAAATATTACAAATATTAGGAAATAAGTCTTGTCTTTAATGTAAAAGTTTAAATATTAGCAAATGAATTATGATAGAGAAATGAACGGGATATATAAAGTAGGGGAAAAAGAATTTTTGTTTGCATTTCTGGCAGTTTATTTTAAATTTTTTTTAAAAAATTTAGCGCCTACACTTTAGCGACGGTTCTAAAACGCCACAAAATTCTCACTGATTTTCCGCCTCTAAATGCATATAGCAATTTCGGCGGTTTCATTTGATTTTCCGGTGGTTTTTTTTTTTAAAAAAAATGGCGCCATGGCCCCTAAACATTACCGGCGGTTTCCGCCGCTAAAATTCCTTGAAATTGCACTTTGTTTCCGGCGGTTTTAACATCCGCAAATTCCTTTGTTTGATGCAGTAGCCTCCACAACCGTATCATAATTAATTTTCTATGTATTCAAAGAAGAGGTAGAAAGTATAAAAATGGAGTGAAATATATTTTCTATGTATTCAAAGAATAATGATACAGAGATATATACAAGGTGCTGAGAGCCTAATTTGGAATAAATACTAAAATCAAGTCTATGATGCATCTAATCCCTTTGATATAGCAATTACAGTTATTACAAATAAGTGTATCCCTATTACTTAGTGATTTGCTGTTACGCTTTCTTTAATACTCCCCCTCAAGCTGGAGTGTGAATGTCTATCACACCTAGCTTGCTAACATGAGAGTGAAAAGCTCCTTGTCCCAATGGTTTTGTAAAGACGTCTGCAATTTGGTCTCCGGTGCAAACATGACTAGTGTTAATTTCTCCTCTTTGTATCCTTTCCCGTACAGTATGGCAATCCAGCTCTATATGCTTTGTGCGTTCATGAAAAATTGGATTTCCAGCGATGTGAAGAGCTGCTTGATTGTCACAAAACAACTTGGCTGGTTCAGGATGTGCAACCTGTAACGACCCAATTTTCATATTATTATTTTTATGTGTTAAAATATTTTATTTAACGTGGAATTTTAATTAAGTTAATAACTAGAGTTATTTATCGAGTACTTTAGTTATTAAGCGAGTAGAGAGAGAGTTAACGTGTTATTGGGCCAAGCCAATTGGGCTTGAGGCCCAATGGGCCTTGAGTGTGTGTGAGGGGGCGCCCATTAAGGGCAAGGAAAGAGAGAGAAATTCATTTTTCTCATGTTCTTGTGTTCTTGAAGAGAGGAAGATGAGAGCTTGGGAGCTAGAGCAAGGGGAGAGCTAGGGATTCGAGATCTTCGTCGTGTTTTCTTCGAATCCAGGTAAGAGAGTAGATTTCATATTCGTGGGTGACTCGAGGAAGGGGAGAATGTCGATTTCTCCTCACCCGAACTTCCTCCACCCCATTTTCGTTTTAGTTGTGAATGGATTTTCTTGATGGAAATCGTCCCTAAGGTTCTTAACATGCTTAACTTGCTTTTAACATGATGAATGAACGAATTTAATGGTTAAAAATGAAGTTTATAGATGATTAAACTCAAGAACTTTGTGTTCTTGAGAGTTTTGAGTAAAAGTGTTAAATCTCTACTTTTTCGTAGTAAAAATGGTAGATCGGTGAAATGAACCGTCCTTTTGTGTTTAGATATGTTTGTTGCACTTGAATACAAACTCATTTGGGGTTTATAACATGAAAAATGGGATTTTTGGGCGTTTTTGTGTAGAAAACGCAAGTTTTTCCGCCCCAGGCACAATAATTTCCGCCTGAAACGGCAGAACAGTGAGCAGCCAGCCTTTCAGATGTTTTTTCGCCTCAGGCGTAAAAATTTCCGCCTCAAACGTAAACTTCCGCCTCAAACGTAAATATTTCCGCCCCAGGCGGAAATGCTGCAGATTTCACCAATTTTTCATCTGCTATCTTCCTTTGCATGTATTTTCAATCAGTGTCTTATTCTTACATGATTGTTGATGCTTGTTGATGCTTGTTGATGCTTATAACGATTGTTAATCATGTATGAAGTATAAATGAAGTATATTAAGGTGTTAATCAACTTAATAAAGAAGGATATTAGAATTATGTTATTCTAATAAAGACGGATATTAAGGTATTGATTATCTTAATAAAGACGGACGTTGGATAGTGTTCCACGTTATTGTTGACGGGCTATATGCCAAAATTGTTGATGAATATATTCATGAGTTTTGAGTGCATGCATCATGAATATTTAGGGATATTGGCTTGTCCAATAAAGAAGGATATCGAACTATATTTGTTTGATAAAGACGGATATCGGAGGTGAAATACTCTGATAAAGACGATGGTACCACATGCATTAGAGGTGTCTAGAGGACATAACATGAATGTGAAGCATTAGATTGCATTAGGGATTATGTGTGCATTTTATAATAAATGATGTTTGACACATACTTGGTAAATGTTGATTGTTAATCCGTATGTGAGGAGCAGAGTCCGTCATGACTATAAAATGAACAACGCAGGGTCCGTCATGACCATAATCTGAACAATGTATTTGTTGATGTTTTGGTATTGTCCGAGACGACGTGAAACTATATGTTTGGTGTATTTTGTGGATGATTGATTAGGTGATAAATGAAGTATATGCATGATATATGAATATGCATGAATGATGGTGATGTATATGTATAATGTATGATTATGCATGTTTTTATGAAGAAGTGTTTAAGTACCATTTACTTACACTTGTATATTTTGAGTATGTTATCTAACTCTCTTTTATGTGTTATGTGCTGGACCGTTGGGGGTCCAGATTTACAGGTTTTGTGGTATTCGATGTCGAGTCGTCGGTGAAGCTCTGCTCTGATTGTGACACGGGAAAAAGGGGTTTATATGTATATAGAGTCTCCTTATCTAGGTTGTTTTGTATAGCTAATAAATACATTAGTTGATTTAACATTTGTATAAACAAGTATTTTTACTAATTAACTACATTAGTATTATTTTGGTAGAGGAGTGTAATACTCGAACCGACATTCAATAAATTAAATGTGATTTTCCGTTGCGTATTTTGAAAAAGATTTTACTAAGGTAGAAATATATAAATAATGGGTTTGGGTGTTACAATTGGTATCAGAGCCCCGTTGTCTCCGGACTGTGTGGGTTATGTGTCGATCAGAGCAGGTCTGTGCAGTCAGACCAAGTGAGTATTGTGTGTCAGTCGTGTTTGTCTAACAATTTTGTTGTGTTTGTTTTGTGAAATCACTTATGTTGTTCATTTAGGAACTATGAGTGGTGTGAATTGGATTAAATTATTCGTTCTTTTTGCGAGTAATGGTGTGAGTGCTATACTCCTATGTTTATAATAGTTGTATATGCGTAGAGTTTAACCTTTTTGTAGTTTAAACTTGATGGATTGATGCTTATTGCTAATTGTTGATGATCCGGCATGATGTAAAACTGCATGTGACGATCCGGCATGATATAAAACTGCATGTGGTAATGATTTGAAATAATTTTTAAAACTAATAATATTTCTTGAAGATTTTGATGAAAATATAGAGTTATTTTCTTTTGGGTGAGTGAAATTAATTTTCAAAATGGTGAGAAGAATAGGATATTAATGTGTCCTAGTATGTGTTTGTTATATGTTTTGTTTATAACATGTGTTAGATGATTACTAGGAACTTGAATTGTCATGCGTTTTATGAGTAAAAACATGAAGATCTCATAATTCTATGTTGTGATTATTGATGCATGATTCTAATTGTACTTTCAAGTCTATAATGATGTTATATGCTTGATGTTTTGGATTTTGTGGATTAGTGAGTCGAGAAAACGAGAGTTTAGTGAGCGTAAGTTCAAAACCGTAGCAGAGCACCCAGATTTTTGGATGTGCTCGCTAGGCGAAGAATGAACCTCGCTGAGTCTCGCTAAGTCTTGCTAAATCCTGTGAATGTTTTTGACTTGTCTCGCCGGGAGCTCGCTAACTTTTGCTAAGCGAGGGAGCCAGACAAGAAATTTATTTTGTTGACGTCTTGTTCTGAGTTGATTGAATGTGAGTATGAATTATTGCTATGCAATGTTCATTTTCCTTGTGTTGTTTTGATTTCCTAACTTTGAGAAGTGAGGGAAGTATAGGTCACTTGAATGCTTGCATGAATTTGTGTTAGTGTTTAGGTATCGTGGGTTAAGTTTTGTCCCCTGTATGCGACATGCGTATAAACGATGTCGATACTAGTTTCTTCTTAGGAAGAATATGTTTAGAGACGATAGAACCGTTAGGTGTGAGCACCGGAAGTTCTAGTGGAAGAGTACGAGCGAGTTTGAGATAAGTGGGGGAGAAGGTTATATCCCTCTGAGATGTTTCGAACGTGAGAAGATTGGATGAGTAGAGATGTTCTTGAAGCGGAATATTCAGGAAGTGGTGACGTTGTTCGAAGTGGAATGGATGGGAACAACAAGTTGTGAGAAACTATTAGAAGAGGAGTTGTCGGACCAAGTGTTTCGCCGTGAGGCGTTACTGAGATTGGTTAAGTGAGATGAAGAGTATTCAGAAGGATTGGAGATCGTGTGTTGCACTAGAAGTATGGATATATGGTTTGTGTGGAGCGAAGTTGAAGTACCTATTCGATTAGAAGAAGTTGAATATGTAGAAGTGGAAGTGATTAGGATTCTTGAGAGGTGATGATTTTGAAGTAAGTTGTCATCCAAGGGGATCGGATGTTGTACCGGATGTTGGAGTAAGAAGTTTTACGTGAGTCGTGCATATGGTAGTATGTTGAATTGGTTGAACAAGTCGGAGTTCTAAGTCTAGTGTGCGAGGTGATTTCTAGAAGAGGTTTGAGAAACTTAGAGAAAGAGATGTGAAGATTAGTGAACTATTGGTGTTAATTAATTGATGAAGGGAAGTAGGTTTTAAAGTAGATGAGAATGGAATTGAGAAATATCATAATAGGATTGGTATGTTTGTTGAATCGTTGGAAGTGAGGATTGTATGAGTAGTCGAGTTTATTCGAAGATGGAAGTAGGATGACAATTCGAAAGATTTTGTGAGAGGCTTGCCGAAGAAAGGGTAATTGGATTTGGATAATGACAGGGCAATTTGTGTCGAAGTTGAATGAGATCCTAGAAGTGGAGATGAAGCTAAAAGAGAGGTATTATTTTTGAATGATGAAGAATAAGAAAGTTAGCCGTTGGAGAACGTGTTGAGAGTGAGTAATAGGAGGTCATGTTGGAAGTGACTTGTGTTAGGTGAGAGTTTGCGAAAAGGATTACCGCACATATGAGTAGATGTTGTGTTTGAGCACATATAGTAAGGAGTTGAAGGTGATGCCTAAGGTAAGTGTCAGAGAGCATTTGGTAGTGCCCACAAGATAAGAGTGAGTAAGTATTTGCTAAGGAATTTGGATTCATGGAATGGAAGAGTCGGTAGAGACTAGTTTTGTTAGATGCATCGTGGATGTTGATGAGGTATGGTCACAATCGGTGACTATGAAGTAAAGGATTTTAAATTGTTTCATCATGGATGATGAAACGATAGTGACTTGGTGCATAACTTAAAATGTATTTGGACGAGAATTTTGGAAATTTTCTAGAAATGTCATATTGGGATTAGACAAGGAGTCATGAGTAAGAATACTAAGACAAAGGTTGATTAGAATTTAATGGATGGGATTAGATCGTATGACGAGTATTTGGAGCTTTGTGGATTTAATTCGATGAGTGAATAAACAGAGAAGAGTGTGCTTGTTGCAATACAAGATGATGGGGAACATGGATAGATGGAGTGTGAGAGAATTGAAGATGTTGTTGGAATCAACGAGATAGAGGTTATGATTGTTTAGAGAACCAATTTTAGGCGGTAGCCTAATTTTGAAGTAGCGAATTGCTAAGGGATTAAGGAGAAGTGGTATTGGAAAATGTTTGCGTTAAGGAATGCAAAGGTTGGTTAAGAGATTACTTGGGAATAGAGTAGTCGTATTGGATTCGACTCAATGTGAGAAAAGGAATTTGACGGTTAGAGACGGTAGTTTTTAGCATGTGTCAATGAAGTTTGAGAATGTTGGTCATCGAGTGATATGTTGGAATAAGATTCGAATATGAATAAGTGGTGTAGCACAGTTAAGTGATTCGTGAGGGAATCAAAGATATATGAGAATTATGGAGTTGTGGAAGTATTCCACGGAAGTATCTTTCGGAGAGTCCGATTGGTTGTACCTATTTTGGGGGTAACGTTGTGAGGTCGTAGAATGTGAGTCTATGGATGTTTCGTGCGAAGTTGACGTTTTAGCGGTTTGATAAGAATGGTTTGTGCCGATATCATGATTGTTGAATATTTATCGACAAATTGAGGAACTGGCCGTCCTTGATCTCTTGTTGATAAATAGACAAAAATTGTGTTGGATGGGATAAATTAATTTTGTCAAACTTGGTAATGTGCAGTGTTTTGAACGTTTCATTGGAGGGTCGGATACAGGAGTTATCCGGAGTTGTTTTAGTAGCGTAATTTTCGAGGGCGAAAATCCTTTAAGTAGGGGAGAGTTGTAACGACCCAATTTTCATATTATTATTTTTATGTGTTAAAATATTTTATTTAACGTGGAATTTTAATTAAGTTAATAACTAGAGTTATTTATCGAGTACTTTAGTTATTAAGCGAGTAGAGAGAGAGTTAACGTGTTATTGGGCCAAGCCAATTGGGCTTGAGGCCCAATGGGCCTTGAGTGTGTGTGAGGGGGCGCCCATTAAGGGCAAGGAAAGAGAGAGAAATTCATTTTTCTCATGTTCTTGTGTTCTTGAAGAGAGGAAGAGGAGAGCTTGGGAGCTAGAGCAAGGGGAGAGCTAGGGATTCGAGATCTTCGTCGTGTTTTCTTCGAATCCAGGTAAGAGAGTAGATTTCATATTCGTGGGTGACTCG
Source organism: Trifolium pratense (assembly GCF_020283565.1). Classification (NCBI taxonomy): domain Eukaryota; kingdom Viridiplantae; phylum Streptophyta; class Magnoliopsida; order Fabales; family Fabaceae; genus Trifolium; species Trifolium pratense. The sequence continues at coordinate 20,252,215 of NC_060063.1, read as the reverse complement.
AGGAAGGGGAGAATGTCGATTTCTCCTCACCCGAACTTCCTCCACACCATTTTCGTTTTAGTTGTGAATGGATTTTCTTGATGGAAATCGTCCCTAAGGTTCTTAACATGCTTAACTTGCTTTTAACATGATGAATGAACGAATTTAATGGTTAAAAACGAAGTTTATAGATGATTAAACTCAAGAACTTTGTGTTCTTGAGAGTTTTGAGTAAAAGTGTTAAATCTCTACTTTTTCGTAGTAAAAATGGTAGATCGGTGAAATGAACCGTCCTTTTGTGTTTAGATATGTTTGTTGCACTTGAATACAAACTCATTTGGGGTTTATAACATGAAAAATGAGATTTTTGGGCGTTTTTGTGTAGAAAACGCAAGTTTTTCCGCCCCAGGCACAATAATTTCCGCCTGAAACGGCAGAACAGTGAGCAGCCAGCCTTTCAGATGTTTTTCCGCCTCAGGCGTAAAAATTTCCGCCTCAAACGTAAACTTCCGCCTCAAACGTAAATATTTCCGCCCCAGGCGGAAATGCTGCAGATTTCACCAATTTTTCATCTGCTATCTTCCTTTGCATGTATTTTCAATCAGTGTCTTATTCTTACATGATTGTTGATGCTTGTTGATGCTTGTTGATGCTTATAACGATTGTTAATCATGTATGAAGTATAAATGAAGTATATTAAGGTGTTAATCAACTTAATAAAGAAGGATATTAGAATTATGTTATTCTAATAAAGACGGATATTAAGGTATTGATTATCTTAATAAAGACGGACGTTGGATAGTGTTCCACGTTATTGTTGACGGGCTATATGCCAAAATTGTTGATGAATATATTCATGAGTTTTGAGTGCATGCATCATGAATATTTAGGGATATTGGCTTGTCCAATAAAGAAGGATATCGAACTATATTTGTTTGATAAAGACGGATATCGGAGGTGAAATACTCTGATAAAGACGATGGTACCACATGCATTAGAGGTGTCTAGAGGACATAACATGAATGTGAAGCATTAGATTGCATTAGGGATTATGTGTGCATTTTATAATAAATGATGTTTGACACATACTTGGTAAATGTTGATTGTTAATCCGTATGTGAGGAGCAGAGTCCGTCATGACTATAAAATGAACAACGCAGGGTCCGTCATGACCATAATCTGAACAATGTATTTGTTGATGTTTTGGTATTGTCCGAGACGACGTGAAACTATATGTTTGGTGTATTTTGTGGATGATTGATTAGGTGATAAATGAAGTATATGCATGATATATGAATATGCATGAATGATGGTGATGTATATGTATAATGTATGATTATGCATGTTTTTATGAAGAAGTGTTTAAGTACCATTTACTTACACTTGTATATTTTGAGTATGTTATCTAACTCTCTTTTATGTGTTATGTGCTGGACCGTTGGGGGTCCAGATTTACAGGTTTTGTGGTATTCGATGTCGAGTCGTCGGTGAAGCTCTGCTCTGATTGTGACACGGGAAAAATGGGTTTATATGTATATAGAGTCTCCTTATCTAGGTTGTTTTGTATAGCTAATAAATACATTAGTTGATTTAACATTTGTATAAACAAGTATTTTTACTAATTAACTACATTAGTATTATTTTGGTAGAGGAGTGTAATACTCGAACCGACATTCAATAAATTAAATGTGATTTTCCGTTGCGTATTTTGAAAAAGATTTTACTAAGGTAGAAATATATAAATAATGGGTTTGGGTGTTACACAACCCTCAAGTCATGCAAAAGATATCTCAACCAAGTGAGTTCACAAGTGACTGCTGCCATGGCTCGATATTCGGCTTCAGCAGACGATCTAGATACGGTAGATTGCTTTTTACTCTTCCACGAAACTAAGGAATTTCCCAAGAACACACAATAACCAGTCACTGACCTCCTTGTGGATTGACAACCACCCCAATCAGCATCACAATAACCTGTGAGTTTTAATGACCCAGAAGAGGGAAAAATGAGTCCTTGGCCAGGAGCACCCTTCAAATAACGAAGGAGGCGAAAAACAGCATCAAGATGAGGCTTTCTTGGGAGTTGCATGAACTGGCTGAGAGTATTAACTGCAAATGTGATTTCCGGTCTTGTGATTGTGAGGTAGATTAGTTTCCCAATGAGTCTTCGGTAACATGTCGGATCATGGAGGGCCTCACCATCCTCTAGATTGAGTTTTAGAGTCTGCTCCATTGGAAATCTGGTGGGTTTAGCACCAAGTAAACCAGCTTCTTCTAACAAGTCTAGAGTATATTTTCTCTGACATATGGTGATGCCTGTTTTGGCTCGAGCAACTTCAATACCTAAGAAGTATTTTAAATGGCCAAGGTCTTTGATTTTGAAACATGAATTGAGAAAATGTTTGAGGTTATGAATGGCAGCCTCATCATTTCCTGTAATGATCATGTCATCAACGTAAAGTAAAATTGCGGTGTATGATGCACCATCAACTTTGATAAATAAAGAGTAATCAGCTTTTGATTGTTGGAAGCCCATATTAGCAACAGATGAAGCAAATTTTTGAAACCAACTTCGAGACGCTTGCTTAAGCCCATATAGAGATTTATGAAGTCGACACACAAGCTTCTCCCCCTGTCGACGAAAACCAGGCGGGGGCTGCATATAAACCTCTTCAAGTAAGTCACCATGAAGGAAAGCATTTTGGACATCCATTTGGTGCAAATGCCAATTTCGAACAGCGGCAACAGTCAAGAGGCAACGAACAGTGACTAGTTTAGCAACAAGAGCAAAGGTCTCCTTGTAATCAATGCCTTCTCGTTGAGTAAAACCCTTTGCAACAAGTCGAGCTTTGTATCTTTCAATAGAACCATCCGACTGATATTTAATTTTGTATATCCATTTGCATCCGATGGCCCGATGACCTGTTGGTAGAGGCACCATGGTCCATGTGTGGTTGGCTTCAAGAGCATCGATTTCGGATTGCATAGCAGCAACCCATTTGGCATCTGTACAAGCTTGCTCATAGGATGTTGGTTCAACCAATTGAGAGATGTTATGAACAAATTTCTTATGGAAGGTGGACAATTAAGAATATGAAACATACCTGTGTAATGGATGTTGTGTAGAGAACGTGGTTGAGGAGGAGATTGGCCCATGATCAAGAAGAGTGGCATGATAAGTGTGGTAGTCTTGTAATGAGGGTGGAGGCTTGGTGGGACGGTTGGATCGTCGTAGTGTTGGTGGTGGCGGCGGCAGTGGCGGTGGTGTTGTAGTGGTATTGTTTGGAGATGACAATGGTCTATCAATGGTTTCCTCAAGGATGGGTTGAATATTACCATTAAGAGGGTAATCTTGTGATGGTGTATCCATTGCTTGTGGGGTAGGATGAAGTGGTGGAGGTTCTGTGTGATGGATCGAATTGGGAAGGTCAGGCTCTGTGGATGGGTTATGAATAGCGGGGTTAGGTAACACAATTTGATCATCTTGGATTTCTTGTGGTTCACGGGAAAAAGGAAACGTTGTTTCATGAAATAGAACATCCCGTGAGGTAAAAATTCGACGAGATTCAAGACAAAGTACCTTGTAACCTTTTTGTCCTTGAGGGTAGCCAATAAAAATACACCGTTTTGCCCGAGCATCAAATTTGTGTTTGGGATTGAGGTTGGTAGCATAACATAGACAACCAAATGTACGGATATGTGAATATGAGGGTGGTGTACCGTGAAGAAGTTCATATGGTGTTTTGAGGGATAACAATGGTGTTGGTAATCTGTTAATAAGATAACAAGCTGTTTGTATACTTTCTCCCCAATATTTTAAGGGCAAGTTTGCTTGGAAACGATGTGCTCGTGCGACATTTAAAAGGTGACGGTGTTTTCTTTCGACAACTCCGTTTTGTTGAGGAGTGTAGGGACAACTATGATGAAAAATTATGCCATGTTCATTGAAATATGGTTCCATAGAAAGGAATTCAGCTCCATTGTCTGAACGGAAAATTTTAACCCCACAATTGAATTGAGTTTTAACCCATGAAAGAAAAGATCTTAATAAAGATTGAGTTTCAGATTTAAATGACATAAGATGAACCCATGTAAATCTAGAAAAATCATCAACAATAGTAAGAAAATATTTTGATCCAGTGTGAGAATTTATTTTATGAGGTCCCCAAATATCACAATGGACTAAATCAAAAGGTACATTTGATGAAATAGAACTACATGGAAAAGGTAAACGAGTTTGTTTGGCTAATGGACAAACTTCACAAACATGTTTGTTATCAAAATTTATTTCTGGTGTAGACTTGGACAAGGCTTGATGAGGTGTGGTGGAAGGATGGCCCAATCTTTGATGCCAAAGGCTTGAGGTATTGTTGACACGATGTGCTAGTTGAGGGTTCTGACTTGGTGAGAGGTAGTATAAGCCACTATATTGCTTGCCCAGGCCAATCGTCCTCTTCGTATCCACGTCCTGTATCACACAAAAATCAGGAAAAAAAATTACTATGCATCTCAACAAATGAGTAAGTTTGCTAACAGATAGTAAATTGACTTTGAATCTTGGAACATGTAGCACTCCATCAAGTTTTAAATCTGCAGATAATGTGAGAGATCCAATAGAATTGATTTGTGCTTTACTCCCATCAGGCAAATTTACAAAATCACAGGACTTAATCAGGTTTGTAGGCTCTGAATTGCAAATGTGATCTGTGGCCCCACTATCTATTATCCAATATAGAGTGGTGGAAGAATTTTGTTTACCTGCAATATTTGCAAAGGCATTACCATTCTTTTCATTGAGCATGGCCATTATCTGATTGTATTCTTCACTTGTAAAGGTTGGAGCCTCCTGTTTGATTGATTGAGTCTTGGGCATATTTGTTGGTGTAAGCCCTAGAGGCCAATTACTTATAATTGAATAATAGATGTATTGAATAATTTACTTATCAAATAAAAGGCTTTTCTTTATTTATTTTATATATGATAAAATGATAAAGTCCCTAGAATAGTCAGTTCACTTATGGAACGTTAAGTATGACTTAATCGTGAGATTCCATTAAATATAAGAACACTATTCTTAAACATATCCATAGTCAAGTTTTATTGTGAAATGGGATAACGATAAAGCATAAAGACTATTATGTTGGTAGACTGATGATCATATCTCACTGATCATGGATAATGAGTTATCAAGTCTACACATAGATATAAATGTTAAGGGTAACTTTATATCGGATTGACCCACCATGAGAATACTACATAGAGTGTTATGAAATGTCATAAGTTTTCTCATAGTGATAAAAGGTGTATTCCACCCTTCGACCTGAAACCACTATGTACCCTAGATGCAGGAGTGTAATACCTTGTTGTCATTCAAACGTTATCCGTAACTGGATAATTATAAAGATGGTTGATGGGTATCCCACGAATCATGCTGAGGGACATGAGTGACCTAGATGGAATTTGTCCCTCCTACATAACGGGAGATATGTCTATGGGCCCAATATTGAACTAGACAAGGATGACATACTATGCCTTGTGTTCAATATAGACATGAGGACAAAAGGGTAATTGTGCACAAGATATTTATCACGGAAAGGTTAGTCAGATCACGTGACATTCCTATGACTTGGGTAACAGTGATGTGTTGCTAGATACCGCTCACTGTTTATAATACTACGATTAATATTATTGCCAACGTCATAAGAACCTACAGGGTCACACACATAAGGACAGTTAAGAAGGGAAAAATAAGTAAGACTTATTGTGGGGGTGCAGTTAGTGAAAAACGGTTATTGGGCTTGAGAAGCCCAATTTCGTGTAAACTAAAGACCTCATAAGAAACTCTATAAATAGAGCCTTATGAAGTTCAGAAGTTACACTTTTTGAAACCCTAACTGAGTTTAGAAAAATTCTGAATTTCTCTAAACCCTAAACCGCACAAAATTCCCTCAGCCTTCATCCAAGAACAGCTAGCACTGTGAGATCGAAGGTTCCTGTTCGTGTGGACTAAGTGGAGGTGCTGCAAGTGCGGTGCTTGTGATCGATAAAGGCGGCCACAGATTTGTTCTTCAAAGGTAATATTCTAGACCTGATCATGCTCATTCGCAAGAATCCATTGATGGGAAATCTTAATTTTAAAATTCCGCTGCGTTTATAAAAGTGTTTTATGAAACGATTTCCCAACAGTGGTATCAGAGCCACTTGTGAAACCATGAATCGGTTTGCTGTTTTATTACTGTTTTATTAATATGATTTTGAATCGGTATTAATAATAAGAACAACAAGGATTAATAAAATTTGATTGATCGGTTTAAAATATATATGTGATATATATTTCTGATACGACGCATCAGTGTATGTGATACATTGATCGTGTCATTCATTCGAATGTTTTGAGTGATTGGCGTTTAATTTGGATGATTGTGAGCGTGAGCTTCGGAACCGTTTATGGTGAAGCATCATATATCCGATCGTTCATCTAGAACTAGCAGTCCTGAAACGTTTTGATGAATGGCGGTTGTATTAGGGTTTATAACAATACAAGTGTTGTGTTGTTATATATAAACAGAATATATTGTTCATTGAAAGTTTTAAGTGATTGTCGTGAGCATGGATGATTGTGAGCGTGAGCTTCGGAACCGATAACTGGTGAAGCATCATATATCCAATCGTCTATGGTGAACAAAATCCTGAAACGTTTTGATGAATGATTACTGTAACAATACAAGGGTTGTGTCGTTAAAAAAAAACAGAGTACGGCTAGGGTTTGTATCTGAAGCATCAAGTGTTGGTGCGATTAGGATTCATTGATGAAGTGTTCATTGATGACCGGGCAGCGGAACCCCCGGCTAACTCTGCGTAAGGTGATCAATCATAGTATTTTATTAATTGGACTAATGTAATAATAATAAATTGTGTGTTTATTGTTATTAAAGTTGCATGATGAATGGTTATGGCCTTAGTTCTTTTTCGTTTTATTTGGGATTTTAAATACGGCCTGCGTGTCGTGCCTCTCTTATATTTTCTTGATGTAAATTCTTTTCTCATCTCACTCCCTCGTATGAACACGAGTTTCTTGTAGTGATGTAATATAAGATTAGCAAATAGGACAGGAAGGACATCAATGAAGATCTATCTTGGAGAAGTATAGGTCATTCTTAGATATAGCATAGGTTCTCTCAATGGCTTGAGGGAACAATTACGCTAGGGGCCATAACCATATCATTTTATTATATTATGTATGTTGATGCATGTTATGAATGGAGTGACGTCATTGTATGTAAGCCGTGGTAAGGTGAGATCAAATTAATTATAAAAGCCCTCAAAGGAATTAATATTAAGTTTTATTGCTTTCCAACGAATAGCGCCCTTCAAGATCAATATCGATCAATGTAGGTTTTGCCAACGCGAAGTGCATTGTCAATATTGATAAGTTGCGGTGAGGTAATTTATTTATCCGATCGCTATTTAATGGGTCTAACTTAACTAAAGAAAATATAATAAGATTATATAACTTTAGAAGCAAGTATTGGGTTATTCCATGTGATGGATTAGAATAAGTGTTATTCACCCAATAGAAAGGATATGAGAGTTGTATGAGATACAATTGGAAAGGAGTTTCCTACCTAAATAACTAAGTTTTGTGTAATCAGCCCAACGCTGACTTAAAACGAAGTGAAATATGGATCTCATTCTCACTAGAAAATCTTCCAACGGGATTTTCCGAATCAAATGTCGAGGGTCATTTGTTTTGAGTAAAATAGTGAGAGAGCATGTTTAATTAAAGGCCTAATTAAATGTGTATTAAAATTGTTCAATACTTATATTTTCACTTTTATAATTGTAGATCACCATGTCAAACACCAATACTTCGAACAACATTTTGCGAAGCATTCTTGACAAAGAGAAATTGTCTGGGACAAATTTTCTTGATTGGCATCGTAACTTGAGGATAGTCCTCATGCACGAGAAAAAGCTGTATGCTATTGAGGAACCCCAACCTAACCCTGAGGATGAACCTGCCGCCAATGCTCCAAAGGCACAAAGGGATGCTTATCAGAAGCGTCTTGATGATGCCATGGATGCAAAGTGCCTCATGCTGGCTACCATGACCTCTGAGCTTCAGAAGCAACATGAGGACATGAATGCGTTCGATATGATCGAACACTTGAAAACGCTCTATCAAGAGCAAGCCAGGATTGAGAGGTTTGAGGTTTCCAAAGCCCTGTTTTCAGCCAAGCTATCTGAGGGATCTCTAGTAAGTCCACATGTACTCAAGATGATTGGGTACGTGGGGAACTTAGAAAAATTGGGATTTCCACTTGGAAATGAGCTTGCAACTGATCTGATCTTGCAATCGTTGCCGGAGAGTTTTAATCAGTTTGTTCTGAACTTCACCATGTCGGACATGGAGAAGACTCTGCCACAACTGCTAGGCATGTTGAGGCAAGCTGAGCAGAATATGAAAACAAAAGGGAAGTCCAACCATGTTCTTATGATTGGCAATGGAAACAAAGGGAAGGGCAACAAAGGGAAGGGAGTCAAAGGGAAGGGCAAGGAAGTTGCCAAACCCAAACCTACCCCTAAAGCCTTGAAGCCCACTGGGGGAGTTGCAAAGGAGGGTAGGTGCTTCCACTGTAACAAGACTGGACATTGGAAGAGGAACTGCCCAAAATACCTGGAAGATAAAAAGAATGGAGTAGAGAGCTCTAATTCAGCAGGTATATTTGTTATTGAAATTAATTTATCTACTTCTTCTACATGGGTATTAGATACCGGATGTGGTTCTCACATTTGTACTAATGTGCAGGGGCTGCAAAGGAGTAGAGGATTGGCTAAAGGTGAAGTCGACCTACGAGTGGGAAATGGAGCAAGAGTTGCCGCATTAGCTGTAGGAGTTTATAATTTGACTTTACCTTCTGGTTTAATAATACAGTTAGAGAACTGTTTTTATGTACCTGCCATTAGCAGGAATATTATTTCTGTTTCTTGTTTGGATAAACTTGGCTTTTCATTTACAATAAAGAACAATTGTTGCTCCATTTATTTAAATGATATTTTTTATGCCACAGCACAAATGAGTAATGGATTATATATTCTTGATCTTGAAATGCCAATATATAACATTGATACAAAAAGGATTAAACCTAATGAGTTAAATCCTACATACCTTTGGCACTGTCGTTTAGGCCATATAAATGAGAAACGCATTTCCAAGCTCCATAAAGATGGGCTCTTGGATTCATTTGATTATGAATCTTTTGAAACATGCAGATCTTGCTTATTGGGAAAAATGACAAAGACCCCATTCACTGGTAAAGGTGAAAGGGCAAGTGATCTTTTGGCTCTCATACATACTGATGTATGTGGACCATTGAACACACATGCTAGAGGAGGTTTTCAATACTTCATCACATTTACTGATGACTACAGTAGATATGGATATGTGTATCTAATGAAGCATAAATCCGAATCCTTTGAAAAGTTCAAAGAATTTAAAAATGAAGTACAAAACCAACTAGGAAAGAAAATCAAAATCCTTCGATCAGATCGAGGAGGTGAGTATTTAAGCCTAGAGTTTGATGACCATCTAAAAGAGTGTGGGATCTTATCCCAACTCACTCCTCCTGGAACACCACAATGGAATGGTGTGTCTGAGAGAAGAAACCGAACCTTGTTGGACATGGTGCGGTCTATGATGAGTCACGCTGATCTTCCAAACTCCTTTTGGGGACACGCCCTATTAACAGCAGCTTATACACTTAACCGTGTTCCTTCTAAAACGGTTGAAAAGACACCATATGAGATATGGAGTGGCAAGAGACCACATATGTCTTACTTAAAGATTTGGGGTTGCGAAGTTTATGTAAAACGTCAAATTTCTACTAAACTTGAACCTAAATCTGACAAGTGCTTCTTTGTGGGATATCCAAAAGAAACAAAAGGATATCACTTCTACAATCCTTCTGAGGGCAAAGTGTTTGTCGCTCGAACAGGAGTATTCCTAGAAAAGGACTTTGTTTCCAAAGGAATCAGTGGGAGGAAAGTAGATCTTGAAGAAATTCACGATCCACAAAGTAGTGACACACCAATGGAGGAACAAGAGCAGGATGCACAAGATGTTGTGACAGAAAATCCTGCTCATGTAACACAAGAACCACGTAGGTCCAACAGGATACGTCAAGAACCTGAAAGATATGGATATTTCATATCAGAACAAGGCGATGTATTACTCATGGATCAAGATGAGCCTGTGACTTACCAAGAGGCCATCACTGGCCCTGAATCTGAGAAGTGGCTTGAAGCCATGAAATCTGAAATGGATTCCATGTACACAAATCAAGTTTGGAACTTGGTGGAAGCTCCTGATGGGATTAAACCCATAGGATGCAAGTGGGTCTTCAAGAAGAAGACTGACATGGATGGAAAGGTACAGACCTACAAAGCGCGATTGGTTGCTAAAGGTTTCAAACAAATTCATGGGGTAGACTATGATGAAACATTTTCACCAGTTGCGATGATCAAATCCATTCGGATCTTACTTGCCATCGCTGCATACTATGATTATGAAATCTGGCAGATGGATGTAAAAACTGCCTTCCTTAATGGGAGTCTCCTTGAGGATGTGTATATGACACAACCTGAAGGCTTTTGCATTCCAGGAGAAGCCAAAAGGTATGCAAATTACAGCGATCAATCTACGGATTGAAGCAAGCTTCCAGAAGTTGGAATCTTCGTTTTGATGAAACTGTAAAACAGTACGGATTCATTCAAAATGAAGATGAGCCTTGTGTTTACAAGAAGGTTAGTGGGAGCATAGTCGCATTCCTAGTATTATATGTAGATGACATATTACTAATAGGAAACGACATCCCTACCTTGCAACAAATTAAAACTTGGTTAGGGAATTGCTTTTCTATGAAAGATCTGGGTGAAGCAGCCTATATATTAGGAATAAGAATCTATAGAGATAGATCACAAAAACTGCTTGGCCTGAGCCAGAGTACATACATAGATAAAGTGTTAAGACGCTTTAATATGCATGATTCCAAGAAAGGATTCATTCCTATGCAACATGGCCTATGTCTTTCAAAGACACAGTCTCCTTCATCTAAAGAAGAAAGAGACCGCATGAGTAAGATCCCTTATGCATCGGCTATAGGATCTATCATGTATGCCATGATATGTACTCGACCAGATGTTTCATATGCCTTAAGCGCAACAAGCCGTTATCAGTCTGATCCTGGTGAGGCTCATTGGGTGGCTGTCAAGAACATCCTTAAATACTTAAGGAGGACTAAAGACTCATTCCTAATATATGGAGGCCAAGAAGAGCTAAATGTAATTGGTTACACTGATGCTAGCTTCCAAACAGATAGGGATGACTTTAGGTCGCAATCAGGCTATGTGTTTTGCATAAATGGTGGCGCTGTGAGCTGGAAGAGTTCAAAGCAAGATACAGTTGCTGATTCTACAACCGAAGCTGAGTACATCGCTGCATCAAATGCAGCAAAGGAAGCTGTTTGGATAAAGAAGTTCATTACTGAACTTGGTATATTCCCTAGTATTGTGGATCCCATTGAATTATTTTGTGACAACAATGGTGCAATCGCACAAGCTAAGGAACCTAGATCTCACCAAAAGTCCAAACACATACTCAGGCGCTATCATCTTATTCGAGAAATAATTGATAGAGGAGATGTGAAAATATGCAGAGTACCAACACTTGACAATGCTGCTGATCCACTTACAAAGCCTCTTGCTCAGCCGAAGCATGAGGGCCACACTAGGGGCATAGGTATTAGGAGTATGCCTGATTGGCTCTAGTGCTAGTGGGAGATTGTTGGTGTAAGCCCTAGAGGCCAATTACTTATAATTGAATAATAGATGTATTGAATAATTTACTTATCAAATAAAAGGCTTTTCTTTATTTATTTTATATATGATAAAATGATAAAGTCCCTAGAATAGTCAGTTCACTTATGGAACGTTAAGTATGACTTAATCGTGAGATTCCATTAAATATAAGAACACTATTCTTAAACATATCCATAGTCAAGTTTTATTGTGAAATGGGATAACGATAAAGCATAAAGACTATTATGTTGGTAGACTGATGATCATATCTCACTGATCATGGATAATGAGTTATCAAGTCTACACATAGATATAAATGTTAAGGGTAACTTTATATCGGATTGACCCACCATGAGAATACTACATAGAGTGTTATGAAATGTCATAAGTTTTCTCATAGTGATAAAAGGTGTATTCCACCCTTCGACCTGAAACCACTATGTACCCTAGATGCAGGAGTGTAATACCTTGTTGTCATTCAAACGTTATCCGTAACTGGATAATTATAAAGATGGTTGATGGGTATCCCACGAATCATGCTGAGGGACATGAGTGACCTAGATGGAATTTGTCCCTCCTACATAACGGGAGATATGTCTATGGGCCCAATATTGAACTAGACAAGGATGACATACTATGCCTTGTGTTCAATATAGACATGAGGACAAAAGGGTAATTGTGCACAAGATATTTATCACGGAAAGGTTAGTCAGATCACGTGACATTCCTATGACTTGGGTAACAGTGATGTGTTGCTAGATACCGCTCACTGTTTATAATACTACGATTAATATTATTGCCAACGTCATAAGAACCTACAGGGTCACACACATAAGGACAGTTAAGAAGGGAAAAATAAGTAAGACTTATTGTGGGGGTGCAGTTAGTGAAAAACGGTTATTGGGCTTGAGAAGCCCAATTTCGTGTAAACTAAAGACCTCATAAGAAACTCTATAAATAGAGCCTTATGAAGTTCAGAAGTTACACTTTTTGAAACCCTAACTGAGTTTAGAAAAATTCTGAATTTCTCTAAACCCTAAACCGCACAAAATTCCCTCAGCCTTCATCCAAGAACAGCTAGCACTGTGAGATCGAAGGTTCCTGTTCGTGTGGACTAAGTGGAGGTGCTGCAAGTGCGGTGCTTGTGATCGATAAAGGCGGCCACAGATTTGTTCTTCAAAGGTAATATTCTAGACCTGATCATGCTCATTCGCAAGAATCCATTGATGGGAAATCTTAATTTTAAAATTCCGCTGCGTTTATAAAAGTGTTTTATGAAACGATTTCCCAACAATATTTGATGCAATAGAATTGTTAGCTACAACTCTTTTGTTTCTTGGCTGTACGTTTTTTCCATGGAATTTGTGACCAGGTGGAAAGCCATTTAAATAGTAGCAATTGTCCACATCGTGTCCATCTAGATCACAATACGTGCACTTGAGTAGTTTCTTTGATATTCCTCCATTGCGAGAGAAATTCTCTCGTGTGCTGCTGCCCTTCGATGCTTTCCCTGCCTGGTTCACGACCATCGCCTGAAAGTTGTTGCTGGTCCCCTCGCGTCGGGAAGCGACATATGGATGAAGTGGTGGAGGTTCTGTGTGATGGATCAAATTGGGAAGGTCAGGCTCTGTGGATGGGTTATGAATAGCGGGGTTAGGTAACACAATTTGATCATCTTGGATTTCTTGTGGTTCACGGGAAAAAGGAAACGTTGTTTCATGAAATAGAACATCCCGTGAGGTAAAAATTCGACGAGATTCAAGACAAAGTACCTTGTAACCTTTTTGTCCTTGAGGGTAGCCAATAAAAATACACCGTTTTGCCCGAGCATCAAATTTGTGTTTGGGATTGAGGTTGGTAGCATAACATAGACAACCAAATGTACAGATATGTGAATATGAGGGTGGTGTACCGTGAAGAAGTTCATATGGTGTTTTGAGGGATAACAATGGTGTTGGTAATCTGTTAATAAGATAACAAGCTGTTTGTATACTTTCTCCCCAATATTTTAAGGGCAAGTTTGCTTGGAAACGAAGTGCTCGTGCGACATTTAAAAGGTGACGGTGTTTTCTTTCGACAACTCCGTTTTGTTGAGGAGTGTAGGGACAACTATGATGAAAAATTATGCCATGTTCATTGAAATATGGTTCCATAGAAAGGAATTCAGCTCCATTGTCTGAACGGAAAATTTTAACCCCACAATTGAATTGAGTTTTAACCCATGAAAGAAAAGATCTTAATAAAGATTGAGTTTCAGATTTAAATGACATAAGATGAACCCATGTAAATCTAGAAAAATCATCAACAATAGTAAGAAAATATTTTGATCCAGTGTGAGAATTTATTTTATGAGGTCCCCAAATATCACAATGGACTAAATCAAAAGGTACATTTGATGAAATAGAACTACATGGAAAAGGTAAACGAGTTTGTTTGGCTAATGGACAAACTTCACAAACATGTTTGTTATCAAAATTTATTTCTGGTGTAGACTTGGACAAGGCTTGATGAGGTGTGGTGGAAGGATGGCCCAATCTTTGATGCCAAAGGCTTGAGGTATTGTTGACACGATGTGCTAGTTGAGGGTTCTGACTTGGTGAGAGGTAGTATAAGCCACTATATTGCTTGCCCAGGCCAATCGTCCTCTTCGTATCCACGTCCTGTATCACACAAAAATCAGGAAAAAAAATTACTATGCATCTCAACAAATGAGTAAGTTTGCTAACAGATAGTAAATTGACTTTGAATCTTGGAACATGTAGCACTCCATCAAGTTTTAAATCTGCAGATAATGTGAGAGATCCAATAGAATTGATTTGTGCTTTACTCCCATCAGGCAAATTTACAAAATCACAGGACTTAATCAGGTTTGTAGGCTCTGAATTGCAAATGTGATCTGTGGCCCCACTATCTATTATCCAATATAGAGTGGTGGAAGAATTTTGTTTACCTGCAATATTTGCAAAGGCATTACCATTCTTTTCATTGAGCATGGCCATTATCTGATTGTATTCTTCACTTGTAAAGGTTGGAGCCTCCTGTTTGATTGATTGAGTCTTGGGCATATTTGATGCAATAGAATTGTTAGCTACAACTCTTTTGTTTCTTGGCTGTACGTTTTTTCCATGGAATTTGTGACCAGGTGGAAAGCCATTTAAATAGTAGCAATTGTCCACATCGTGTCCATCTAGATCACAATACGTGCACTTGAGTAGTTTCTTTGATATTCCTCCATTGCGAGAGAAATTCTCTCGTGTGCTGCTGCCCTTCGATGCTTTCCCTGCCTGGTTCACGACCATCGCCTGAAAGTTGTTGCTGGTCCCCTCGCGTCGGGAAGCGACATCGAGTTGTCGTTCATGCTGCAGAGCCATAGAAAAAGCTTGTTGAGTATTTGGTAATGGCTTCATCATTAGTATGTTGCTTCTCACAGTAGTGTAGGTTTCATTCAATCCCATAAGGAATTGCATAAGCTTTTCCCTCTCCATTCTCTCATTGAATTTCTTCATTCCTTCACATGTGCAGGCGAATGATTCCTGGTATGAGGCCAATTCATCCCATAAAGCCTTCTTCCTGTTGTAGTAGATTGAGATCGAGTCTGTACCTTGTCGATGTTCAACAATTTCTTGTTGGATTTGGTAAATCCTTGTTTCGTTTCCCTGTGAAAGCCGATCTTTAAGATCCTTCCATGCGGCTGCTGCTGTGTCCATGTAGATTATGCTAGATGCGATCTCCGGACTTACGGAATTCAATATCCATGACAACACCATGTCGTTGCAGCGTTGCCAGGCATGTAGAGTTTTGTTTGTGGACGAGGGTTTCGGGATGGATCCGTCGATTAACCCGATCTTGTTTTTGGCACTAAGGCTAATTTGCATGGCTCGACTCCATTGTCCATAGTTATTTGGCTCAAGGAGTTTGGAGACCAATATGAGGCTTGGGCTATCTGAGTTGTGCAACTTGAGTGGATTTTCATCCTCAGTGGCATTTTCTTTGGTGTTTGTCATTGGTTACGTGTGGTTGCGGAAGGTGGGTTTGGTATCCCCAGTCACCAAGATCGGTGCTCTGATACCATATAAAAATGGAGTGAAATATATTTTCTATGTATTCAAAGAATAATGATACAGAGATATATACAAGGTGCTGAGAGCCTAATTTGGAATAAATACTAAAATCAAGTCTATGATGCATCTAATCCCTTTGATATAGCAATTACAGTTATTACAAATAAGTGTATCCCTGTTACTTAGTGATTTGCTGTTACGCTTTCTTTAATAGAAAGGTTTGCACAACTTATCTGAAGGAAGGAAGGAAGGAAGAAGGGAGGTCGCAACAAATTGGAGAAGAGAAGAAGAGGAAGGGTTGTCACAATGGAGTGAGAGAATCGAAGCGTTCTTCTATTGTTGGAGTTGGAAACTAAATAGTTGGTGGTAATCAAGGAACTTTAGCACGTGAGTTTTAATTAAGCATTGTTTAAGCGGGATAGTAGAAGATTTGGGCGCTAAATATGTTTAGTAGATGTATTTTGTTTTAATATATAAAGGATTACACTCTTCGGTTTCCTAATTATTAAGCTTAATATAATTTAATTTAATGAGTCCCAAGTGAATTAATTTAATGAGCCAATTATTAATTTATTATTAATTGTGATCTATTGACAAAAAGAAGAAGCACTTTCTTTATAACTTCATAAGTTAGTCTAATTTTTTAACTTCATTTAAGTTAAGGTTTGCTTGTGTATACAAGCTTATAATATAAAAGATATTGTTTGTGTTGGTTATGCTAAAATTCCACAAGAAAGAGATAATTTAAACGCTTCTGTATATTCTGTTATGCACTTTTGTACATTAGATTTATCACTCCTTTCTATTCCTAATTTAGTTTTAGTCGTTTTAAAAAATAGATAAGTTTGTTCATTTTATTTATAAAAATAGTTAATCTCTTTTTACAATAATTTATTAAGTAAAATTAATGTAATGCATGTTGTTGGTCATAAGTGTTTGGGACAAAAATAAAAGAGCATTTCTATATACATGATGAAAAATTCCTTCACAATATCACTAGAAATTAAACTCGTGCATATCACTAGAAATTAAACCGTGCGATGCATGGGTTTGATTAAATATTTTATTTTATTATTTGGTTATTGAATAAAATAATATGATATTAAATTTTTTAAAATTTAATAATAGACTTATAAAATTCATAATGTCCATTGTATTTAATGGACCCAATTAATCTGCTAACTAATGAGTTTGCTAAGCGGTTAATAAGTTTTTCCTAAGTTCAACTTCAAACAAAATTATCAAAGATAGGTATGTATATTAAAAATACTTTTTTATGATCAAGTCAAAAAGGAAAAAAAAAATTATGATGAAATTTTTTTTGGTGTCTAATCAAGACATAAACTTGATCGGTATTTTCTATTAAATCTAAAAATGAAAGTTGGTGTATTTAGAAGGACCAAAAATATATTTATTCCTATTTTATATTAGATATGTACTTTAAAAGAATAAATAGTTTTTTTTTTTAACTGAATTAAGAGCATAATGACATCAAAAAGTATAGAAGAAATCCCAACTAGGTTGGCACCCCTTGTATACTCTAATCATATATGCCAAGTGCTCGTTTGTATATATAAAAAAAAAGAAAAAAATAATAAATAGTTCGTTTATAAACTTTCGAGATAGATTAAAACTCATTTGTAAAAAACTGTAAAAATCCCTCACCGGAAAAAAAATCTGTAAAAATTTGAAGCTTTTTATGTAGGTTAGTGAAATTTGAAAGAGATCCTTTAAAAACTAACAATAGAATTAGAGGCTTTTTATACCCTAATTTGTATATTATAATGTTAAATAACACAAAAATATCAAGCTCAATGCTACTACCTCACTTGGAATACCGTAGACCGGCCTTGTTTACTGTTCCAAGCAATAGAAAGTTACGACAATCCATACAATGGTGTATTTTTGTATTGTAGGGATGAAATCAAGCTCATATAAAAATAATATATCTATAGGTCAAGTTGTACCATCAATAATAAAAAGCTACTATAATACATACAATGGTCATTCAAGCCAGACCATACCTCGAGACCTATTCAACAACCAAACTCTCATAATCAATTGACCACTCAAATTTGAGTTTTTATAAATAATTAAGTTATAAATAGACATATACCTCATGATTTTGAAGGAAAACCTTCCTTTACAATTTTTTTTTAGTTTACAAAGATACATGTCTCTTCTTTTTTCTTTTTTTTTTTTTTGACTAAAAATATACATATCTCTCTTCTTATTAATGAAAATAAATTCTAAATTATTCAATTCTATACAATGGTTCTAAACAGAAATTGAACAGGACTATTCATATAATGCAATTCCTTATGATGCCACGGTTAGGACTTCCTCCATGATAAAGCTTGAGAATTGATTTAATTGGTCATAGTAATAATATATGTAAGAGCTAATTACATTTAAACAAAACCCTCCTATTTCGGCATCATGCAAATGCAATTGTAAAAAGAGGATGTTCATTTAAGTAAAAATGCAAATGCAATTGTAATAACAAATTGTTGTTACCAATTAATTGATGGAAAAGGAAGAGTTAGTGGTGATTAGTATAATTGAAAGGTTGGTGTATTATATGTATGTATTATATGAGAGAGTTTAGAATGTAAGAAAACAAATAGGTAGTAATTATTTTCGTAAATAAAGAAGATTCAATGCAAGATAACTCTTGACCTTATGTATTCTTTCCATTAAGTTGATATCATTAGCCATATTTATTCATTTTTTTTAAGATGTCACATCATCATAATTGTATGAGAGATGACACATAAGCACCAACTTAAACTTAGAAAAAAGGAAAAAAGAGAAGTTTTGTTAGACTGCCACATCAGCAAAAAAAAGTTTGCTTTACAATTATATATATTGATGATTGATGATGATATTGATGATGATATTGATGATTGATGATGATTGATTGATGATGATGATATATTGATGATGATTGATGATGATGATTGATTGATGATGATGATGATGATGATGATTGATGTTTCATTAAAAATTGTGTATTAATTATTACCATAATTGTGGTCTGCCATTCGAAAGTTTGCGGCTGCAATATTGATGAAGTGGTAGTCTCCGCAACAACATCGCACAACAATAGCATTGTGATTTTCAAACACGTGTGTTCTGGGCTGGCTAAAGCTCTAAACGAACTCGGACTGATGAGCCATTTCGCCAAATATGTTGTGGACCATACTGGATAAGTGGCATCCCATAAGATATTTATGGTTGATCGAAAATCCTAATATTCTTCTATATAAGCATTCATACCTTCATTCCTAAGGTATGCCTATTCTTATGCTAACATTATTGCAAGGACATTTTTCCCCAAATACCAAGAAATTAGAGGAATCATCATCACTCAAAGATTTGACGGTTCTTCCATCATCACCACAATATTGCTTTATGAGCACTCGGTTCAACATGTATAGCCGCATCGTAACAGCATCAAGAACCATATCAGACAATTATAACCATTCTTGTTCAAATCTTTTCACCAAAATTTATTAAAGCTCAATTTCCAATTTGTGCCAAAATCCAAATGAGAAATCGTACCCTTAATAGTTTCTTAACCGTGTATGTATTTCAAGGACATTCGAATAAAGTTCTTACATAATAAACCGAGACTATATTATGATGGGTAAATTGTGTAGTAGCATAGGATGTCATTTGATTTAATTAGTTTGTGAAAATAAAAAATAATTTCATGCCGCAACAGCCACAATGTGTGACGTCGCATCAACTGCAATGACGGTATACTGTATCCGCAACCACAATTTAAAACGATGGTCGAATGCCATACATTTAAGCAAGAATTCAATGTATAATCAGAGGACAAAAGACATAGATATTAGGTTTCATATCATCAAAAATATAATTGAAATGGGTGAAATTGAAGGATTAATATGATTAGCAAAAATGCCTCTTATCAAATTCAAGCAAAGAAATACAACTTAGATATATACAACGTAGGCACCGGTGGCTGTAGTTTCGTGCATAAACTTATACATAAACCAATTTATGTATAATCTTATTCATTCATACGAAATATTGTCACACATGGTAAATCATATTCATAAATTAACTTAAAATCACTCTCCTAGATATGTTATGTAGTATGTATAAATCATAGTACATACATACCAAAACTAATTATTCAATATTAAGAGCTGAACGAACAACTTCACTAGTTCTATGCATTTTGCAGTGGAAATTTCCCAACAAAATCAGTATTAAGACTACCTAAGTAAAGATGGTCTTCAAACTCAACAGCTGAAGTTACAAAACTAATTATCTTTCCATCATTATCACCAAACTTTTTAATAATATTGCCTTCAGTATCCACTTTCACCACCATTGCTGACTTAGTTACACGATTAACCATGTTAACTAGCCTTGGAAATAAAGCTACAAAGTGCTTGCATACTTTAGAAGTGTGCACAAACCCCATATTTTCAGAAGTCACCTGTAACATTAATTATTATATTAATTTGAATCACACATCAGATGTGATGTGAGTTGCCGTGGAGAGGAGTTTATAAGTGAGAGGTAATCCTCACGTCACAAGTTGATTTTGTAAGGTGAGTTACACCCAATATCCAATTTTAAGACACGCCACAACAATGGCATCAATCGTAACTACTGCAGCCGCAATGTCAAACCCATCACAATAAACTATCCATGTATAACAAAAGTACAAAAGCCAATAAACAAAATAATAGGACTAATAGGACAGAGGAAAAACAGAGCATGCCAAAATTCGTTTTGGTGAGCATATATATTATAAGTGGCTTTTGATTTTGTTAATTTTATATGATTAAATCTTATGTTTAAAAAGTACTATCTTTGATAAAAAAAAAAAAAAAAAAAAGTATCGTACTACCGTAAAATGAGATTTTGCATTATCTCTTTTCTTCGCATTTAATGTGTGTGACTTTCACAATTAAAAACACGAAAATCGAAAGTGTACAACCATAAAAGTAAAACTTAAAGATAGGAGTTCTAATTCTATATATCTTGTGACGAAATTTGAGACAACTTTCATATTTCTAGTTTTGAGTGTAAATTATATTATTTTTAAATTTCACAAATTTATATAATCTCATGCTAGTATATATAATTACCTTAATTAAAGAGATCCAGAATGAGCCATCCGGAGCAAGATTAATGTTATCAGGTCCAGCAGGGAGGTTTTCAATGAAGATATCTGTTTTGCCTTTGTTAATTCATTTTAGCCAATGCTTAACACACCTAAATCTAATTCAAGGAAGAAAAAAAAAAAAAAATCAAATTGTTAACAAAAGTGGCATTAAAAAAATGTTTTGTTCATTCAACTAAAAATAAAAAAAAAAAAAAAAATGTACTTACTTCCAAGTTTCGCAGACCACAACATAATCTTCTTCTTTGGATAATGCAACACCATTGGCAAAAGCTAAATCATCAAGGACAATAACAGTTTCATTTGATATAGGATTGTACTTTAAAAGTTGTCCATGAGGTCTTGCTTCAAGTACATCCAGATACCAATTGTGTAAACCAAATTTGGTAGTTGGAATACTGAAATATATGTTTCCATCTGATGCTTCTATTACATCATCAGCAAATCTGGTTCAATGTAAATCATTACAAATGTCTTAGTGAGTTTCATAGCTAGTGCATACTTTTTACAATGTAAATCTTTGTAGATATATGTTCTAGACATTTTTTATAGCATAAATTTTAGATTTGGTGAGGTGCCATACAAGAAATTTAAGTATTACCTGCGTCCAAAAACACTCGAAAGTGCAAAAAAAATGCTGGAAAACGGAATTACTAGCGATTTTCAATCCGCTGGATAATTCATTGTTGAAAACTGTAGCGGCGGGCTGTTAAAAACATCAGGGAATCCGGTAAAGCAATTCTTTTTTTGCTTTGTTTGGCATTAGCAGCTAGGGGTGATCGTATCCGAACCAATCCAAAAGTAAAATCGCAAATCGAACCAAACCAAACCGAAAACCGCAAAAACCGCATTTGGTTTGTGAAGCGGGTGGAAAAATGCGCGGGCGTAAAACGCTCGCTTATACAGTAAAGTCGCCACCGAACTTTATTTATTCCCGAAGGAACAGGAAAATATCGATAAAACCTTGAAAAAATGGAAAGATGGTCGTCGCAACCATTTCCGGGTTCGGGAGTCGATTATGTGAGGGGAAGGTGTTAGCACCCCTCACATCCGTTGTACTCAACGGGAACCTTCTCGTTAATTTTAGGGTTAAAATTGTGTTTTAATTTATTTGCTTGCTTTTATTAATTATCGGAATTATTTTCAAATGGGGAAAAAAATAGTTTTTTTATTAATGGGCTCGACAAGATGTTGAATCCTGCTCCTACGTATTCCCTGGTGCGATGGGAAACTCAAAGCCCCGTAGTTCTGGGTAGAAAATGATTGTTGGTTGGTTGATTTTATTTATGAAAATATTTTAGGCCGCGCTTGGGCAAAAAAATGTTTGATTGAGAAGACGGACTCGCACTTGGGCGATGATATCCGCTCGAAAAAAAAAAAAATAATTGAACGCACACGGGCGTGAAAATAATGTTTGATGGGTTGAAATTGATTTTATTATTTTTTAAGAGAATGACGATTATCCGGACTACGAGTCATACGTCAAGAGTCCAGAAAGCCGGGAAGTGGGGTAGTCATACGTCAATCCACTCCTTTTTCATTCGTTTAGTATTTTTATTATGTTTTTATTATTTTTATTTTTGGTTTGAATCAAGAAAATTAAATAAATAAATAAAGATCACAGGGGGTGCAGAAAGTATGCAAAGGGGGTGCTGGTAGCAGGAAAGAACACAGGCTGTCTGATCAAATCAGACAGCCTTGATGTGATCTTGAGGGGAAACGTTCCTGGCCGTTTGATGAGGATCAACGGTCTCTGATGAGTGTACCGCGGTGGGCGTGCGCGCATTGGATCCTAGCCTATACATCTCTAAAATCAACCGATTTTTTTTTGGTAAGAAATAATACAATTTTGTCTTGACCGATTCCAACAATTTTTGCAATTTTTTTTCTTTTCTCCCAAATTCTCTCTTTCTCACTCACGGTCTCTCCTCTCCTATTTTCAAATTCCCAAATCAAGTTTTTTTTAAATCAAACTAATAACAATCTATACAAAGTCTCTATTTTCAAATCAAACACAAAAGCACGGAAGAAAAATAATGTAAAAAATGATAAACGATTGGTTACCGGCGGTAGCGGCAATCCGACCGAAATTGGCGGTGGTGGTGCAATCTGCTTCTATCCTTTTGGTTTCTGTTTCTTCTTGTTTCTGCTTCCCCTATTTCATTCTTTAAGTGGTGGTTGTGAGAAGGAAGATGGTGGTGTTTGTGTTATTGAGGTTTTTAGAGAAGGCTTTGGCTATGGTGTTGTTGTTGGAGAAGGTGATGATTGTGATGATGTTGAGGGAGGACACAAACGCAGCAATGTTGCTGCTGTTTTTTTTGTGTGTTTCTTTTGGTGCCTTTTTTTTCACGTGAAAACTCTCCCTTTCTTCAATTCTAATTCTTTTGGTTTTTGTTGTTTTTTCTTTTTCGGTTCTGTCCCCTTTTTGCGTGTTCTCCCCCCTCCCCCTCTTATTGTAAAACTCTTGTTATATATAAGCAAAGGAATTAGGTTTAGACTTTAATGTTGATTGTTCTGAATTAGGAATGTTTGTATTAGTTGAATGCAATTTATTTATGAATGAATGAAGAACTTCCCCTTTGGGTTTTGATTTGTTTTTCCATCTGATTCAATGTGATTTATGAGAGAATGAAAAATTTCCCTTCTTGGTTTGATTTGTTTTAACTCCTTGACTCATCTTCCTTTTTTGTTCTTTTGACCTTTTTTGGGTTTTTGTTTTAAGAACAATAAAAATAAAAATAGAAGTAATATTTACAAATTGAAGAAAAAACAAAAACAAATAAAATGTTACTAACAATAAAACTCTAATAAAAATGAAATATTTATAAAAACAATTTTAGTGGGACTCGAACTCATGACCTTACGCTCACAATGCCTTAAACGCTATCTTCACCACCAAACAAGCTACGTCACCTATTTGAAAAGAGATGTGACATAAAACTATATGATAGTAAAACAGATTGGGCAAAATTTGGGGTATGACAGTTTGGATGTATTTGGATGGCTTTCTTACTGAACCGCAAACCGCAAAACCGCAAACCGCAAAAACCGCAAAAACCGCGGATAACCGCAAAAACCGCATTAAGTTACTATTATATATTTATATTCCAATATCGTAAAAGAAAATATATTTATATTCCAATATACATGCCCAATTACCAAGTCAGTCGACCAAATTAATCGAACTTCAAGTTGTTTTTATTTTTTGTACTGAAATTTTATTTTGGTGTTGTAATGTTATTTTAAATAAACAAATTTTATCGGTACCGTGATGTTATTTTGAAAATTCAATTTTTTTATATATTTAAAATTGTAAGTTACTGTAATGTTATTTTGGATAAATAATTTTTGTTGGTACTACAATGTTATTTTGAAACTTCAATTTTTTATTTTTTTTTTATGCTTAAAATTGTTCGGTACAATCGTTATGTTTTAAACCGCACCAACCGAACCGATTCAAACCGCATTGGTTTGGTTTGGATGACTTTTTAAAAATCAACCGAACCAAACCGAACCGCATGCATTTTTATCTCGCGGTTAGGATGACTTTTATGCTCAAAACCGAACCAAACCGCACCGCGATCACCCCTATTAGCAGCAGTTCAAAGCCACTGGAAATGTATGTTGGATATTAGCAGCGGTTTTAAACTGCCAGAAAAGCAAATTTTTGTTTGTCCTAGTTTGGTATTAGCGGCGGTTCAAAATTGCCAGAAAGTTCCACGTAATTTTTTTATTTTATTTTTTATGAATATAATATTTTTTATTTTTATTAGTTTCCATGTTTTTTTAAAATTTGTTTCCTTTTTAAATTTAAATATTTATTTAAAATATATTTTTTCAAAACACTTTAATACTAAGGCTCTGTTTGGTAACACAAATAAGCTAGCTTATAACTTATTATATGAGCTTATAAGCTTGTTTCAAAAAATTAGAGGTGTTTGGTAACAAGCTTTTTGTACTAGCTTATAGCTTTTTTTCAGATGCTATTTCAAGTAGCATTTGAGCTTATAGCTTATAGCTTTTTACACTTTATTCCATTTTTACCCTTTAATTTAATAACTACCCACTCTAAAAAATAAACTACCCACTATCAATTATGTAATTTTATATTTAATAACCACTTTAAAAGCTAATTTTACCAAACACTTTAATTTCAATAAGCTAGCTTTTCAGCTATCAGCTATAAGCTAGCTTTTCAGCTATTAGCTAGCTTATCAGCTATCAGCTAGCTTATAGCTTATTTTTACCAAACGGACCCTAAATTAAGTTTAAATATTACAAATATTAGGAAATAAGTCTTGTCTTTAATGTAAAAGTTTAAATATTAGCAAATGAAATATGATAGAGAAATGAACGGGATATATAAAGTAGGGGAAAAAGAATTTTTGTTTGCATTTCTGGCAGTTTATTTTAAATTTTTTTTAAAAATTTAGCGCCTAGACTTTAGCGACGGTTCTAAAACGCCACAAAATTCTCACTGATTTTCCGCCTCTAAATGCATATAGCAATTTCGGCGGTTTCATTTGATTTTCCGGTGGTTTTTTTTTTTTAAAAAAATGGCGCCATGGCCCCTAAACATTACCGGAGGTTTCCGCCGCTAAAATTCCTTGAAATTGCACTTTGTTTCCGGCGGTTTTAACATCCGCAAATTCCTCTGTTTGATGCAGTAGCCTCCACAACCGTATCGTAATTAATTTGCGGTATAATTTTTAATTACATATACGACCACAACTAAACCGCATCAAGATAAGATAATTTCAAACATTTTCGTTTAAATGTTTCCACCAAAAATAAAAAATTCAAAACTCTTAATCCCAAAATACTTCATACCAAATGAAAAATCTTATTCCAAGGGTTTTTCAACTTTTTATTTCAAATATTTCCAAATCAAAATTTACGGTGGTGCCACTTAGTATATACATTAAAAATCATTTCACAACACAATAGTTGCTATGTGCGTCGCTGCTATTATAATCTCAATGATCGCATCCGCAGATGTAATTTAAAATCAAACTTAATATGTTGTAAAAATAAACCAAGCAGCATTATAGTGTGTTTTAATATATAGGATACTTTTAAAAATGAATTTATATTTTCAATTCAGAAAAACTAATAGCAGATAATTATTAACTTTTTGAAATAATATTTATTTAATTAATCAAATAAATAGTCTTCCGAATTATTTCATCATTAAAAACTATGATCTTCTTTTTATACGGATGACAATTGAGCTAAAAGCTTGTTGGGAATATATGCCAAAGGTGGTGAATTGAAGTTACGGGGTAAAAAGCTTATAGAATATATTGGATACACTGTCAATAGATAAAGAATATATATTGGATGGAACATTTAAGTGAGTATCATATACCCAATTTTTTAAAATTTTGGACATTAAATGTTATGATTATCCAAGGGATAAGTAAGAATATAATATTTCTTCGTGGACATAGTTTTAAGAGGTGAATTTAGCCATTAGGCTATTAAAAAAATATATATATAATATATAATATTAATAGAAGTTATCATCACTGCTGGTAACAACGATATACTGGTATAAATTTTTATTTACGATACAATAAAATATGCACTTGATATTTATGTAATCAACCGATTTTTCAACAATTTTCTCTAATATTGTAGCATATTTATTGGATTTTTCACGTAAAATTATGCAATCGTTTGTTGTAGAAACATCACTTAATTTTTATTATTCTTTTTTAGTATAATAGTTAGTCATAAATGTTGAGAAGTAAGAAATTTGAGGTTCGAATCCGAGACTCGTGCATATGTCTAATTAATAATAGTCATCAACTAGGCTATTCTTACTAGACAGTACTTAATTTTTAATGAGAGTAAAGAGAAAATTATTTTACTAGTAATAAAATAAATAAGTTAGTGGAGACTAAACCCCCAGTTGGATTAAGATATATAGGGCAGATCTTGACTCCTTTTTTATTTTTTGGTCAAAACATTTGCAAATTATTTAATCTAACTAATCATTAATGCAAAATGAACAAAACAGGAAACCAATGAACACTTGAGTTATTTTAGTCTGAAACTCACATTAATTGAGAACCATTGGCATGTGAAACGATGACACTGAAACCATCTTCTGTAACCTTGAATAAACCCTGCAAAATATAATTATACGTAATTTACAAACTTGGCTTTTTTTTTTTATTTATTAAAATATACAAACTAGATCTTTCTTCTTTTTTTAATAACTTATGATTCTCAGAAGAAGGAGATTTTGGTAATTTAGAGTTCAACGTAAGTAAAATTTAGTTAAGAATTATTCCCACTAGTAATCGAACATGGGTGAAGAAGTTGATTTTGTTCAACCGAATTGACATTTTAAAAAATTTAATTTAAATAAATTAAAAAATAATTCAACTTCTAATCAAACATTTTGAATGGCAATTGTTTTTTAACAATTGGAGCAAGTATTTGAGATCTAATGAGAAAAATAATATATGATTAAAAATAAATAAACATAACATAATTTTTATGACATTTTTAATATAGTGTAAAATAAAATAAATAATAATAAAATTTAATTATTTGGTTCAACTATCTAATCATCAATTATAACTTGGTTGGCAGGGCATTGTATTATTTATGGTGGGGGCCGGAGTTCGAACCCCGGTAATACAACTTATCTAATTAAGGGTGAAATTTCTAACCATTAGGTGACAATTTTTTTTTTTATAAATTATGTAAAATCAACACCGAGCTCGATTAATTAATTTGGTTCGGTTTGGAACCGAACATGAAAAAAAACCGAAACAATTTTATTTTTTTATTTTTTTTTGAAGGAAAAACCGAAACAATTTAATTGGTTTGAAATCGTGACTATGAATTATTTACTTACCAAGGCAGTATCACAAACAATGAGACCACCATCTTTTGAAGTTGTGATTCCAAGCAAAGTTGAACTATCTATATGCTTCCAATTCTCCCATTTTCCATTCCTAACCATTCTTTTAATCCAACCATCTCTTGTAGCTGTATACAAGATACCTTCTTTATGATCTACACAAACATCTTCTGGTTGCTTTAGAAATCCTTCTCCAAGCTTAATCACATTCTATATCGAAGAAAAAATTAATTAGTACATATACTAAATCTTTTATCCGACTCAGACAATTTTTATTTATTTTTTATAATAAAGAGGGCCTAAACTAAAAAAAAAAAAACCGGAATATAGGGGTATAAGTATGCCCCAACCTATCAACAACAAGAAAATGTTTAATCTGACTTGGACAATTATCATAGAAAATAATATTACTATTTAAAGAACAACTCATGTTAACCAAAACATCTGCACAAATACTAAATCTTTTACTAACTTACTATATAATTTGATCATCTAACAAGTATTTGTTAAATTTTCACCTGTAATTGATTGTTTTTGGTTGAAGAATTAGAAGATAGAGGAGATGGAATTTTCAGCAAAACGGGATCTATGGGTGAAAAGTAGAAGACTTGAATTGTCAGAGCAACTAAAGCTACTAGAATCAAGCTTATGGTTAGTGCCATTGTTGTGTACAAAGGAAGATTAGACATGTTCTTGAAGTCATGTGCTCTACTATTGTATATATAGTCTCGGCTAAATTCTCTTACACTATATATATATATATATAGAATACATGAGTTTCGGTGTGAACTTCCCACAATGAGTGACTCATTTTGAAAATGTACACTATTTATATATCTTGGATTGACCATATTTTTCTACTAATAAATAAAAATAAAAATTAGCATATAAGATTTTGGATTAGTTTTGATTAGTATTTTCAAAATATCAAATTTTTATAATTTTTACTATTATACAATTAAAAATATTAATCGTCAAAGTTATGCATCGGCATACGTGAGTTGAATATAAACCACCTACATTTGTAATGTTAGAAACGGTGACGGAACTAGAAAAAATATTGTGGGTGGGCCAAAAAAATAATAATATATAGATAGTTTAATAGCATTTTTGGTCTCCAAATTTATCAAACTCATAAAAATAGTTATTTTCAAATCGAACCATTTGGTCTCTCTATTTTCATGTTATAATTTTTGGTACCAATCCATATTTTTACTCTAAAAATTATGATTTTTGGCCATAAAATGTCATTTATTGTCTCAAACATTGAATCTAAAGATGAAATATCAAATTCGAGACCAAAACTCATATTTTTTGACATTAAAAGTCGCTACTTTTACGGAAAAAAAGAAAAAACATTGAGATAGGACTAAAATTGTAACAAATTTGAAAACATGGGACTTAAAAAATTAAATATTAATTAAATATTTTTTTTATGTCAATGTCATTTCATATTTATATATGCTAGTTCAATTGCTAATTTTATCTAATACGTACTATAAATTTAATTAATTATCCTCTATTTTTGGCAAGTAAAAATCTAAGTTGATTATTATAAGATGAAACTGTGTAACTTAAAATAATACTATAATACTTTACATATATTGAGTGACTAGAAATCATCAATAATAAATTATGAGCTAATATTGACACTAATATACTTGAACTAATATGTGTAACCAGTTACTTATAATCATTAATAATAAACTATAAATTAATATTTACATTAATATTTGTACAAATACATATATTGAATGACTTAAAATTATTAATAATACATTTAAATATTTTTTTCTCCCTATACCCCCACTTTTTTCCTTTATTTCCGTAATACCCCCGTTTTCAAAATAATTATCGTAATACCCCTGTTCCAGACAAAAAACTGTTGCTGTGCAGGTGCCTGCACATGGCGGAACTGGGAATAACGCCATGTTAGTGTGTATGGCGGAAAAGGCAGTCTCGCCATTGACATATGGATGGCGGAATTGCGAGTGACGCCATTGACTGACATCGATTTCAGTGCCTGTGTGAAGGCAGTCTTGCAGGTTTTTTTTTTTTTTTTTTTTTTTTTACGTTTTTGCCCAAAAATGGCCTTTTTTTTTTAAATAATTATAATTAATAAATATATACATTGCGAAATATATTTTATTCAAATAGTAGTAATAATACACACTAATACTACATGTGTCCACCGGTTCCACAAGGGGGACGATTACGAGGACGAAGTCCAAGTCCAAATAGTTCTTCATCATCGGTGTCATTATCCTCCTGTACTCCAAGAAAATTTCTAGCTGCTGTTACTGGAGAGGGGGTTCAACCGGAGCCGATGCAGAACCTTGACCTTGAGCCCACGTCAAGTTTAAATAATCGCCCGATAATTGTGTCCACGTTAATTCCTGAGGGTGAGGGGGTTGTTGGGTCGGTTGGGGTTGTGTAGAATCACTGGATTGGTAAAGATTTCTGAAATTATCATTGAAACATTGTGTTCCCGGTGATTCGAAGTTGTTGTGGTGGAAGTCGAAGAAATTCCACGTTTGTGAAAATGGGGTTACAAAATCGGAATCACTAAATGACATCGACATCGAATGTTGGGTAAATGGTTGTTGTTGTGGGGTAGAGTTATGTTGTTGTTGTTGTGGGGTAAAGGTAAATGATGGTGGGTCTGAGATATATGTATGTTGTTGTTGTTGGGTGAATAATAATGGTGGATCTGGGATATAGGTATGTTGTTGTTGGGTAAATGGTTGTGTGAAGATGGTTTGTTGTTCTTGTTGTTGGGTAAATGGGTGTGAGATATTGGTGTATTGTGGTTGCATCTCAAGACGTGGATGTGGGTCACTCAAATAATAATCCTCGGACAAATAGGGCATGTAGTCTCTTCGATATTGAGTTAAATACTCGGTTGACTGCATCAGTGGTACAGTGTTGACCGGAACTCCTTGTAGAACACGAAGATGGCGAGTATCCCACTGTTGGATTTCAGCATGAAAGTAAGCGGCCCAATCATGAACTTTTTTTCGCATGTCTATCTTGTGGTAATGTTTCATGATTTATGCGTGGTCCGTTACCTCATTATTAAGTCCAAATTGTAACCAGACTCGGTCAGTTTGGTGAAACTTAACAATTCCAAAATTAATGAGATATGTGGTTGCTAACCAACATGCCATGTCCGCTGGATACATCATCTCGTTAT
Source organism: Trifolium pratense (assembly GCF_020283565.1). Taxonomy (NCBI): domain Eukaryota; kingdom Viridiplantae; phylum Streptophyta; class Magnoliopsida; order Fabales; family Fabaceae; genus Trifolium; species Trifolium pratense. The sequence continues at coordinate 20,221,083 of NC_060063.1, read as the reverse complement.
CTCCGTAAGGAGTCCAAATAAACTGGTAGATTAAAAAAAAAAGTTAGATTTTTTTAATAGTGTATGAATATAGTATGGAAATAATTAAGAAAGAAAGAGTAGAATATATATTACATCATTTTCCCCCATATGATCGAGCATGGTAGTAGCAGCATTTAAATTGTGGGCTGGATCACCTTGATACCTTGTCCCGGCAGCAACCCACCTAAAATAACTGTTCATATTTATTTGTTTCGAAGAAGCACATATTCATATTTATTATTAATAAAATAATATATACTTACTTAAGGGCCAATGGCCTCTCGGCGGGTGGATTTATGACTCTTTCACGTTGGAATAATCGGATGCGAGAATGTACCCATGCTTGAAGAAGTATGGTGCATCCGGAAATTGAATTCACTTTTTTTGATGCAGTGGCCGCATCACACAAGCCTCTATACAACGAGACCAAACAAGTAGAACCCCAACTATACCTTCTTATTGTCGGTATATCTTCCAACAACGGCAAATACATAGTATGTATACGGTCGCCGGTTTTGGAGAAGAGATGTTGAAGTTGTAGTGTATAGATGGAGTTAGTGTGTAATGTAGAGAAGAAATTTTAGTGTAATGTAGATAATAAGTGTAGTGTATATAGTAAGTTTAGAAGTTGTAGTGAAGAAGAAGAGTGGAGAATAAGTGTAGTAACCATGGTCGTATGATCTAAATGAACAACTTCCTCGAAAATTACGCGACTAAAACAACTTCGGATAACTCCTGTATCCGACCCTCCAACAAAACGCTACACATTACTAAGTTTGACAAAATTAGTTTATCCCATCCAACATAATTTTTGCCTATTTATCAACAAGAGATCAAGGACGGCCAGTTCCTCAATTTGTCGATAGATAGTCAACAATCATGATATCGGCATAAACCATTCTTATCAAACCGCTAAAACGTCAACTTCGCACGAAACATCTATAGACTCACATTCTACGGTACGCATGATGCTACCCACAACAAGTACAACTAATCGAACACACTCCGAAAGATACTCCCGTGGAATACTCCACAACTCCACAAATCCTATAAGTCTCTGCTTCCCTCATGAATCACTTAACCGTGTTACATCACTTATTCATGTCGTATCTTATTCCAAACATATCACTCGATAATTCAATTCCAACAATCACTTGATGACCAACATTCTCAAATCTTCCTCGACACATCTTAGAATTATCGTTTCTAACCGTCAAATTCCTTTTCACATATCTCCAATCATTGAGTCAAATCCCAATACGACTACTTCGTTCTCAAGTCATCTCTTAACCAACGTTTGCATTCCTTAACGCAAACATTTTCCAATATCATCCTCCTTAATCTTTTTGTAATTCACTACTTCAAAATTAGGCCACCGCCTAAAATTGGTTCTCCAACAATCATAACTCCTATCTCGTTGATTCCAAAACGACATCTTCAATTCGCTCACAATCCATCTATCCACGTTCCCCATCACCTAGAATTGCAACAAGCATACTCTTCTCTGTTTATTCACCCATCGGTTTCTTATTCACCTCCGACCTCTACCAATCATCATCTCTCTATGGATAGCTATCTTTAAACTCTTCCTTAGTACATTCGATACCAAAATCAAACTCTTGAATTTAATCCTCAAAAACTCCAATACTCGTCATTCAATCTAATTCTATCCATTAAATTCTAATCAACCTTTGTCTTAGTATTCTTACTAATGACTCCTTGTCTACTCCCAATATGACATCTCTAGAAAATTTCCAAAAATTCTCGTCCAAAAATACACTTTAAGTTATACACCAAATCATTACTGTTCCATCATCCATGATGAAACAATTTAAAATCCTTTACTTCATTGTCACCGATTGTGACCATACTACATCAACATCCACGATGCATCTAACAACACTAGTCTCCACTGACCTTCCTATTCCATAAATCCAGATTCCTTAGCAAATACTTACTCACTCTTATCTTGTGGGCACTACCAAATGCTCTCCGACACTTACCTTAGGCATTGCCTTCAACTCCTCACTATATGTGCTCAAACACGACATCTACTCATGTGTGCGGTAATCCTTTTCGCAAACTCTCACCTAACACAAGTCACTTCCAACATGACCTCCTACTACTCATTCTCTGCACGTTCTTCAATGACTAACTTTCTTATTCTTCATCATTCAAAAATGATACCTCTCATTTAGCTTCATCTCCACCTCTAGGATCTCATTCAACTTCGACACAAATTGCCCTGTCATTATCCAAATCCAATTACCCTTTCTTCGACAAGCCTCTCACAAAATCTTTCGAATTGTTATCCTACTTCCATGTTTGAATAAACTCGACTACTCATACAATCCTTACTTTCAATGATTCAACAATCATACTCATCCTATCACAATGCCTCTTAATTCCATTCTCATCTACTTTAAAACCTACTTCCCTTCATCGATTAATTAACACCAACGGTTCACTAATCTTCACATCTCTTTCTCTAAGCTTCTCAAATCTCTTCTGGAAATCACTTCGCACACTAGACTTAGAACTCCAAATTGTTCAACCAATTCAACCTACTACCATATGCTCGACTCGCGTAAAACTTCTTACTCAAGCACCCGCTACAACATCCGATCCACTTGGATGACAACTTACTTCAAAATCATCACCTCTCAAGAATCCTAATCACTCCCTCTTCCTCATATTCGACTCCTTCCGATCAAATAGGTACTTAAACTTTGGTCCACAAAATGACGCCTTCATACTTTTAGTGCAACACACAATCATCTATCGTCCCAAATGCTCTTCATCTTACTTAACCAATCTCACTAATGCCCCTACGGCGAAACACTTGGTCTGACAACTTCCCTTCTAGTAGTTTCTCACAACTTATTGCTCCCATTCTTCCACTTCGAACAACGTCATCACTTCCTGAATATTCCGCTTCAAGAACATCTCTACTCATCTCATCTTCTCACGTTCAAAACATCTCGGAGAGATATAACCTTCTCCCCCACTTATCTCAAACCCACCTACACTCTTCCACTAGAACTTCTGGTGCTCACACCTAACGGTTCTATCGTCTCTAAACATATTCTCCCCAAAAGAAGAAACTAGTATCGACATCGTTTACACGCATGTCGCATACAGGGGCAAAACCCAACCCACGATACCTAAACACTTACACAAAATCATGCAAGCATCCAAGTAACCTATACTTCCTTCACCTCTCAAAGTTAGGAAATCAAAACAACACAAGAAAATGAATATTGCATAGCAATAATTCATATTCACATTTATTCTAGTCCTAACAAACACAACAAAACAAGAATCTCACATCTAATCAACTTAGGACAAGACATCAACAAAATAAATTTCTTGTCTGGCTCCCTCGCTTAGCAAAAGCTAGCGAGCTCCCGGCGAGACAAGTCAAAAACATTCACAGGATTTAGCAAGACTTAGCGAGACTCAGTGAGGTTCGTTCCTCGCCTAGCGAGCACATCCAAAAATCTGGGTGCTCTGCTACGGTTTTGAACTTACGCTCACTAAACTCTCGTTTTCTCGACTCACTGATCCACAAAATCCAAAACTTCAAGCATATAACATCATTATAGACTTTAAAGTACAATTAGAATCATGTATCAACAAACACAACATAGAATTATGAGATCTTTATATTTTTACTCATAAAACGCATGACAATTCGAGTTCCTAGTAATCATCTAGCACATGTTATAAACAAACATATAACAACACACACTAGGATTCACTAACATCCTACTCTTCTCACTATCTTGAAAATTTAATTTTCACTTATTCAAAAGAAAATAACTCTTTATTTTCACCAAAATCTTCAAGAAATAATATTAGTTTTTAAAATTATTTCAAATCGTCACCACATACAGTTTTATATCATGCCGGATCGTCATATGCAGTTTTATATCATGCCGGATCATCACATGCAGTTTTATATCATGCCGGATCGTCAACAATTAGCAAATAAGCATCAATCAACCAAGTTTAAACTACACAAAGGTTAAACTCTAAGCATATACAACTATTATAAACATAGAAGTATAGCACTCACACCACTACTCAACAAAAGAATGGATCGATTAATCCAATTCACACCACTCATAGTTCCTAAATGAACAACATAAGTGATTTCACAAAACAAACACAACAAAATTGTTAGACAAACGCGACTGACACACAATACTCACTTGGTCTGACCGCACAGTCCTGCTCTGATCGACACATAACCCACACAGTCCGAAGACAACGGGGCTCTGATACCAATTGTAACACCCAAACCCATTATTTAATAAAATTCTACCATGATAAATCTTTTTCAAAATACGCGGCGGAAAATCAAAGTTTATTATTACAAAAGTCATGGTTCGAGCATTACACTCTTCAATCAAAATAATACTAATGTAGTTAATTATTAAAAATGCTTGTTTATACAAATCTTTGAATCAAACAATATATTTATTGATTATACAAAACAACCTAGACAATAGACTTTATATATACAATATAAAACCCTTTTTCCCCGTGTCATAATCAGAGCGGAGCTTCACCGACGACTCGACATCGAATACCACAAAACCTGTAAATCTGGACCCCCAACGGTCCAGCACATAACACATAAAAAGATTTAGACAACATACTCAAAATATACAAGTGTAAGTAAATGGTACTTAAACACTTCTTCATAAAAACATGCATAATCATACATTATACATATACATCACCATCATTCATGCATATTCATATATCATGCATATTCTTCATTTATCACGTCTAATTAGGAGTTACAACCTAATTGTTCTCACACTTCACTTATAAGCATACATCATTAATCTCATTCAATTATAAGCTACGAAAGGTTATAACCAAATATTGTAACGACCCAATATTTTGTACACATATTTTTGTGATTTTCTTGACTTGTTATCGGACCTCTTATTTTATTATAAAGAATTTGACTAAATATTAATTTAACCTATATCAGGAGACTAATTATAATTAGTATTATATCTAATATATTAATTATTAATTTAGTTGGTCAATTTAACTAAGGCAAAAGTAATTGAATCAGTCTTACTATGCACTACCACATCCCATGAGATTAGCATGGCAGTGAGCAAATGATGCTCCATGTTATCATTAACCATAAATGCTATAATCACAAGCAATGAATATCTCCTTTATTTCTTCCAGCAATATTTCCGTAACATTACATTCTATTTGACAAATTACTTACTCACATCATATTCATTAAAATTTCATTAAAAATACTATAATAGCCAATGAATGTCCAGCCCCATTTTCCTTCTATGGCCATGAATTTGTATTGATTCCATTCCATTCTCGGTCAATGAGTTTAACGGATTGATTGCTGTTATCATCTCAATTAATTAATTATAATTATATGCCAATTATTCTTCCTTAATATTTCTTGTTGGTCCAGAGAAAAAATCAGTTCATATATACCCTTGCTTTCACAACTCAGGACACGCCTGACAACATCATAAAACTAACCTAGCCTCCACAAACAAAGTCTTACACCCATGCTATTACTTGTATGTCTCCTCTAGTATTCAAGTGATAATCACGATATGTTCTTGGCCTTATTCTCCCCTAATTCCATCGTGGCATATGGTTTTCGGTTGGATTGTCAAATCGGACTCTAGAACGAGAGAGGCGGTAGCTGCGAATTTAGGCCAGTGAATGCTTGGAAGGAAAGCGTCCGAGGTAAGGGCTCTTTCCCCATACATTCATGCTACATAGGGATTTGTTGTGAGATAATGGTAGAACCTTTATCACTTAAAATAAACCAAAAGAATCAACTTATAAATATAAAAAAAGAAACCAAAAGAACGTGCCTAATGTATTAATATGAATGCTGTTTTGGTTCACTATCTATTTATATATATGTACAACCTATTGCTAACCGTGTTTCAATTTATCAGTATGTTTATATTGTTATTTGTTTGCTATCAAGTACTAATTGTGTGGTTGTATATGTTTGGATTTAAGTTGTGTTCATTTCTTCATTGTATGAGTTGCATATAATTTCACCTTTTGATATACAAATAACATATGCTGACTTTCAGATGATGATTATGTTAGAGGACTTGTTTTTATTACTTATTGGTATAAAGAAGGGAAATGTAGATAAAAGTATAGGGAGGACTAAGTATGTCGTAGGTCAGGTTGGTCTTATTAGGGAAGTGGAGTTTCATGCATCATATAGATGTGTAGAGAAGAGTCTGTTTAGAGCCTGTGTGGCAAGTTTTAGGGCCTGTGTGGCAGAACTTACTTTTAGCTTGTGTGGCAAAACTTATATTTTTTTTAGTCTGTGTGGCAGAACTTATTTTTAGCCTGTGTGGCAGAACTTACTATTTAGCCTGTGTGGCAGAAGCCTGTGTGGCAGATTTTCTTATTCGGATCATTGTCTCATATAAGATTGTCTTAGTTGCATTGCATTGCATATAGAATGGGAGAAAAAAATACAATAGTATATAATTATTACAGTCATAATAAAAACAAAGAAAAAGTATAGTTAGTCCATGGTAAAGTGGTGATCGTTGCCTTCTCCTCTTTCATTTGATCTTGACGTGCAATTTGTAATATGTGTAATTATGTTGCTTTGTTTATTACTGCCGTTTAACAATTATATGATGCCTATGTTTGTATATGTGTACTCTTATCACCCAAAAGTTTTCATAATAAACTAATAATTATATTTTCGTTAAGGTGAAGTGTTTTGTTATTATTTTATAACATTTTCTTGTGGTGAGTATGATTCAATGTGGACCAGGAAATTGACCCTTACAACCAACACTTTAGGTACTCAAGGAGAAAGCTTTGATTGAATGTGATGTGATGCTTGAAGCGCGTACGAACGGGGAAAAATTGAGTTTTGTAAATTGAGAATTTTATGTAATAAATAATTCGCTGTTGTATTTTCTTCCGCTGGAATTTTCAAACTATTGTTCAATTTAATTAAGTTTATATTTCTCAGAATTTCACTTCAACTATCTTTGTAACCATTTTATTTTAAAAAAAAATATAGCGGCACATTTTCTAACTAAATATGATTTTTAACAAATATCTTGGATGAAAATCCGGGATGTTACAAATATCAATCATAATTCACAAGATATTGAAGCCAATTACATTTAAAAATCATCGGACAATCAACACATACATCAAGTCTAACACACATAGACAATTATCACAAACTCCAAACATATGTGTCACATATCAAATATCAAATAATGTACACATATCCTAATGCAATCTAATGCCACAATCTTCATGCTATGTCCCCTAGACATATCTAATGCATGTGGTACCATCGTCTTTATTAGAGTATCTCACCTCTAATATTCATCTTTATCGGATAAATATAATCCGATATCCGTCTTTATTGGAATATCCAATATACATCAACAATTCATGAATGCATGTATGTAATTCATGAATTCACACTCATACAATTAGCATTTTGCTCGTCATTTATAATGTGGAACACTATCCGACATTTCGTCTTTATTAAGATAACACTATACCTTAATATACGTCTTTATCGAATAACATAATTCGATATCCTTCTTTATTAGAATAACATACTCTAATATTCGTCTTTATTAAGTTGATTAACACCTTAATATACTTCTTTCATATTTAAACAAACATCATCAACAATCATCAACAACAATTATATTACACAAATATAATCAACAATTCATCACAATACAATTAATCATGGTTATAGACACCTAATTGTATGTTAGAATACCCTAATCACATGTTACAAGTGCCAAAATGCACTTAAAACAATTATCAAAAAGTTGCTGTCATAGTGTTGTTCGCTGAGCGAAGGCTTAACGAGCCGTAGCGAACCTGCCCTGTTCGCTGAGCGAAGGCCTAGCGAGCCGTAGCGAACCACACCAGTGGAGCTCATGCTCGTGGCGAGCTGTGGCGAGCCGTAGCGAATGGCTCCTGCTAGAAATGCTCAAAACATGCGATTTCCACCCAAATTCACCCAAAAATCCCATTTTTCATGTTATATAAACCCCAAATGAGTTTGTATTCAAGTGCAACAAACATATCTAAACACAAAAGGACGGTTCATTTCACCGATCTACTATTTTTACTACGAAAAAGTAAGGATTTAACACTTTTACTGAAAACTCTCAAGAACACAAAGTTCTTGAGTTTAATCATTCATAAACTTCGTTTTTAACCATTAAATTCGTTCAAACATCATGATAAGAGCATATTAAACATGTTATGAACCTTAGAATCGATTTCCATTAAGAAAATCCATTCACAACTAAAATGAAAATGGGGTGGAGGAAGTTCGTGTGAGGAGAAATCGACATTCTCCCCTTCCTCGAGTCACCCACGAATATGAAATCTACTCTCTTACCTTGGATCGACGAACTCACGAAGATTGCTTCTCGAATCTCTCCTTCAAGCTCTTGCCCTAGCTCCTCTTGCTCTCCCTTCTCTCTACTTCTCCCAAAAACAAGAAAAATGAATTCTTTCTCTCTCTAAGGGCTTCATATAGCGCCCCCCACCTTAAGTCCAAGGCCCATTGGGCCTCAAGCCCAATAGCTTGGCCCAACTCGCGTTAACTCTCACTAACTCGCGCGTTAACTAAAACCATCGATAAATAACTTAAAGTTACTATCTTACTTAAAAGCCACGTCACCAAATAAATAAACACTTACATAGTGAATAATAAATTTGGGTCGTTACAACATGCAGCAATAACATGCGAATAAGGCAAGTGTAAAGCCTAAAACTTTCCACAGTCCTCCACTGAGAAAGTATAATTTCACTGATCAAACTCAGTGACAACACATGAGTTTGACTTACCGACTGCATCTAAAATCCTTTCCTGGCACGCTTCAGTATACTGCTGACCAGAAGCTAACACAGCTGCTGACTGTTTTCCTCGTTTTGCAAAAAGTTTCCCCAGTCTATAGTAGGTTGCTTGGACCAAAGCTGTGATCGGTAGGCCGCGGATATCCTTGAACACTGAGTTCATTGCCTCGGCAAGATTACTTGTCATGTGACCCCACCGAATACCTCCATCGTATGCTTGCGTCCATTTTTGTTTTGGGAGATTATCAACTCACTCTAAAGCCGCCAGACTTTTCCGCGAAATCTTATGCCACCAGTACATGAATGTAGCCTCGCTTGGTGCATACCCTATATTGAAAAGAAAAAAAAGTGTTCAGTTTAATATGGTATCGACAACTTAAATTGTAGAAAAGATTTAGATAATTTTAGATATTTACCCATATTAACAGCATATTTCCGTAATTTTTTGTTTTTTATTGCCCTCATGAAATTATGTGCGACATGTCGAATGCAATAGACATGAGAGGAAGTGCCATTCCATCCATTTGAAGGGTTTTCATAAGCACTTTTAATAGATGCGTGCCTATCTGAAATCATGCATATATTTTCTTGTGGAGTAACATTCTCTCTCAAATGTAAAAGAAAGAAGTTCCATGCATCCTTCGTTTCCCCTTCAACAATCGCGAATGCCACAGGGAAAATATGAGCGTTTCCATCTTGGGCGACGGCCAACAACAACGTCCCCTTATACTTCCCATATAGCCACGTTCCATCAACTTGCACAATTGGCTTGCAATGTGCAAATCCTTCGATGCACGGTTTGAAACCCCAAAACAAACGCTCGAAAAACACTTGACCCTGAATGGGTGTTGGACTTGTCTCGAACCTGATAATGGTCCCAGGAAGCCATTTTTCCGTTACCATCAACCACTGTGGAAAATCGCGATAGGACTCCACCTAGTTTCCATAAATTTGTTCGATCGCCTTATTTTTTTCATTCCAGGCCTTTCGATACGTGATGGTGTAGTTGAATTTGTCACTAATGTGACCAATTATATACTTGACCGAAAGAGCTAGGTTATCTCGCAACAGTGGCAAAATGTTTGACCATATCAGATCAGTGTCAAGCCTGCGATAATCTTGAGACATACCAGCAGATACGCAAGTGTGGCTGTTACCGATAGTGGCAATCCCCTAAAGCTCGGTTTTCTTACTTTTAGCCGCTCTCAAGAAAAAATCACATGGTAGTTTATCACATTTAATGACATACCTAGATGTATCAGATTTATCAATACTATAATGACGTAATTGTTTGATGTGCCATGTTTTGATTGCTTCGACACATTCCTTTTTGGTGTAAAATACCATCCCTTTATGTATCCCGACATTCACTGAAAGTGTCCGATTGTCATGGAGCAAAACTTGAGAGGGTTGATCAATAAGAGCATTATCTAAGTTTTGCATGTGCCTTGGAGGATTGTATGCATTTACTCGGTTTCTTTGATCGGCATCGTCATCGTCGTCGTCATCATCATCGTTGTCATCGTTGTCATTATCAAATACTTCTGCAATATCACCATCACTTAGTTCACCAAGATCTTCTGGATAGTTTGGTACTTCATCTGGACGTTCATCATCATCATCATCATGAGTCGGTGCATGTGTGGAAGTTGACGGATGTGATGGTTGCGACTGCGACTGAGGTAGTGGTGCGTTTGACGACCACCATGGTTGCGACTGCGGAAGGGGTGTGTTTCCATATGACCATGGTTGCGACTCGGGAAGAGGAAGTTGTTCATTTAGATCATACGACCATGGTTACTACACTTATTCTCCACTCTTCTTCTTCACTACAACTTCTAAACTTACTATATACACTACACTTAATATCTACATTACACTAAAATTTCTTCTCTACATTACACACTAACTCCATCTATACACTACAACTTCAACATCTCTTCTGCAAACATCCTCATAATAACTTCTACATTCACTTTAAAAATGGCTAATTTATGGCAGCGTGACGACCATATTTCAAGAACAAAAACAGTATGAGTTAATTTTATTTATATTTAAGTTTTATATATATATATATATATATATATATATAGTATTATAATAAAAATAAATTATAGTTATATTTGTATACTTATACTTATACTAATATATGTAGGACAAGAAGGCTTTGAAAGTGCGCGTTTGTTGCCGATTTGACGAACCACATCCGGCAATAATACCACTCTTAGAAGAATGTGGTTTTCGTCATGTCGTACGCATGCGAAATTGTCAAGTTGATTGGCACTTAATCACAGCTATGCTAATCAGATGGAGACCAGAAATGCACACATTTCATCTACCCAGCGGAGAGTGCACAATAACTCTCCAAGATGTCAACATGTTACTTGATCTCCAAATTTCCGGACAAGCAGTTACCGGAAGAAATGTTTCCCTTTGGGAAGAGTTTCCACGATTATTAGGATTCACTGCTCCCGATAATTCACATGGATTCTCTATTAGTGTAACACCCCGTTTTTCAAAGCATAAAAAGGGGTATTATTATTTTTTTTAAAAATCAACACGCTGAAATAAAATGGCGCGCGTGAACGCCCGCAGCTATCTCGGCAATTCGTCATTCAATAGAAAAATAAATATAACATCAACACATTATATTACAGGGCTTCCTCGAAGCAAAGTGTGTACCTGAATAATTTACATACAGCGGATACATTAAGTTCATCAACCAAAAGACACGAGTTATGAACCGAATATATCACAAGGCCAAAAGGCACTAAACATGTCTGAGTATAAATGTATAAGACATACAGTCATCCAAAATACAAACTAGGCCCTAAGCCTAACCAAAATGTAACCTAACAAGCGCTACTCTCTACACTCCGGGATAGTCCACGAAGTCCTCGCCATCCACACGACCCACAGTCTCGCTTGGCTCTCCGTCATCTAAGGTGGGGGATAACCCGTTCATTTATCACATACAAAGCAAGGGTCACCATCTGGAAACAGGAAATACAAATACCAAATACCAAATAGAAAGCGGCTAAACACTTATCATTTTCCTCAACACACGCATAATAAATAAAGTGCGCACATAGCCTAATGCAAACCTCTAATGAATGAGTGTGGCACCCCGTCACAGGATCGCCACGGTAACACCCCGTCACAGGATCGTTACATGCATGATTTCCGGAAATATTCTCTCATAAAGGAGAGTCGTAGGTTTCTAGCAACACCCCGTCACAGGATCGTTACCTCTACTATCATCAACACAATCTCAAGGATTAGAGTGGACACCCCGTCACAGGATCGTCACACTCCGTGACACCCCGTCACAGGATCGTCACGTATTGGGACTCAATAAAGATCCCGAAGGATTAAGGTGGACACCCCGTCACAGGATCGTCACACCCCGCGGCCCACTCGCGCGGCCACGTACTATGAGTGCATGAGCATACGATACCCCTATCTATGCCATTTCAACACATTGCATATATTCCAAACCAAATTATATGTAAGACCAAAAGCAACATGTATTCATTACGAACTCAACTCGAGAATACATTCACAATCATGCCAAGCACAACAAGCAAAACAACCAAGCACAACAACAAGCAACCAAGCATAACAAGCAAGCAACCAAGCACAACAAGAAAGCATACCCTAATGCTATCGACGGAATTTAAATACGGAAATAAAAACGGTGCCCTTACCTCGGCAATGCTTCCAACCAAAAACCACAACGTTTCACACTATCTACCGTTTCGCGTTTCCTAAAAATAACGAGCGGACAATGAATAAGTTTCTCCCAAAATATCTTAACGAAACTAAACCTATCAACAAAGGTCTAGAGGTGTCTAAGGCACTTCCTAACACTCTCGGATATTATTTCCGAGTCCTCCCCATAGTGATTAAAAATTCCCGAAGTTAAATACACTATTTTTCACAAAACAAACACATTTTCGACAAAATAGTTTTCAAACTAAAATGACCATAACTAATTCAACTCTTGTCCACTCGAGACGAACCATACGCCAAACTCTTCGTCTCAAAAAGACGGATCAAATGGTTAAGTTTTGAGGGAACTGAAACAATTTTAAATGGACGAAAATGCCCCTGCACAGTTCGTCCAGAATTGAGAAATCAAGGCATTCTCCCACAAATTTTCATTTTTAAAACCATGATAATATCCCATAATACCTAAAAAGCATTAACCCTAACAATCCAAAACATTTTAGGTCGAATCGCAATTTTTGACAATTTTCAAATTGATTTCCTTAGGGCAAAAGCAACTCATTTTCTTTTCTAACAAAACCAAAACCAATCAAACTTTTTAGACTATGATTACGTCACACTACTTGTCTTAGAACAATTTCGAAAAAAAATCGATTCTCCCTACCCAAATTTGTTGCCTCGGCCAAAGAGGGAAAAACAAGGCCAACACCAAATTTTTCATTTCAAAAGCATGGCCTTGATCATTTTGTTCCCCAAAATTATTTCATTGATCAATCAAAACATTTTCCAAAACCCACCCAAAATCTCATAAAATTTTCTAAGTCTTTAGAGCATGAAAATAATTTTTCAAACATAAATCTTTGTCAAGATTTTTAACTTCTAAAAAGTCTTAAAACAACCTCAAATATGTAACACCCAAACCCATTATTTATATATTTCTACCTTTAGTAAAATCTTTTTCAAAATACGCAACGGAAAATCACATTTAATTTATTGAATATTGGTTCGAGTATTACACTCCTCTATCAAAATAATACTAATGTAATTAATTAGTAAAAACAGTGTTTATACAAAATAATCATTTCTCAAAATGTATAGTTTTACAAATAAATATCGAAAGTCATAAAGACCCTATAGTCTAAATACAACCCTTTCCCGTGTCACAATAAGAGCGGAGCTTCATCGACGACTCGACATCGAATACCACAAAATCCTGTAAAATCTGGACCCCCAACGATCCAGCACATAACACATAAAAGAGAGTTAGATAACATACTCAAAATATACAAGTGTAAGTAAATGGTACTTAAACACTTCTTCATAAAAACATGCATAATCATACATTATACATATACATCACCATCATTCATGCATATTCATATATCATGCATATACTTCATTTATCACCTAATCAATCATCCACAAAATACACCAAACATATAGTTTCACGTCGTCTCGGACAATACCAAAACATCAACAAATACATTGTTCAGATTATGGTCATGACGGACCCTGCGTTGTTCATTTTATAGTCATGACGGACTCTGCTCCTCACATACGGATTAACAATCAACATTTACCAAGTATGTGTCAAACATCATTTATTATAAAATGCACACATAATCCCTAATGCAATCTAATGCTTCACATTCATGTTATGTCCTCTAGACACCTCTAATGCATGTGGTACCATCGTCTTTATCAGAGTATTTCACCTCCGATATCCGTCTTTATCAAACAAATATAGTTCGATATCCTTCTTTATTGGACAAGCCCATATCCCTAAATATTCATGATGCATGCACTCAAACTCATGAATATATTCATCAATAATTTTGGCATATAGCCCGTCAACAATAACGTGGAACACTATCCAACGTCCGTCTTTATTAAGATAATCAATACCTTAATATCCGTCTTTATCGAATAACATAATTCGATATACTTCTTTATTAGAATAACATACTCTAATATCCTTCTTTATTAAGCTGATTAACACCTTAATATACTTCTTTGATATTTAAACAAACATCATCAACAATCAACAACAATTATAATTCACAAATATAATCAACAATTCATCAACACATCATTCTTCATCAACAAGCATCAACAAGCATCAACAATCATGTAAGAATAAGCCACTGATTGAAAATACATGCAAAGGAAGACAACAGATGAAAAATTGGTGAAAACTGCAGTATTTCCGCCTGGGGCGGAAATTTTTACGTTTGAGGCGTAAGTTTACGTTTTAGGCGCAAAAATTTACGTTTGAGGCGCAGAAAAGTCTGAAAGGTTGGCTGCTCACTGCTCTTCCGTTTCAGGCGGAAAACATGCGTTTTCTACACAAAAACGCCCCAAAATCCCATTTTTCATGTTATAAATCCCAAAAGAGTTTGTATTCAAGTGCTACAAACATATCTAAACACAAAAGGACGGTTCATTTCACCGATCTACCATTTTTACTACGAAAAAGTAGAGATTTAACACTTTTACTCAAAACTCTCAAGAACACAAAGTTCTTGAGTTTAATCTTTCATAAACTCGTTTTTTAATCATTAAATCCGTTCATTAATCATGTTAAAAGCATGTTAAACATATTAAGAACCTTAGGAACGATTTTCATCAAGAAAATCCGTTCTAAGCTAAAACGAAAATGGGGTGGAGGAAGTTCGGGTGAGGAGAAATCGACATTCTCCCCTTCCTCGAGTCACCCACGAATATGAAATCTACTCTCTTACCTGGATTCGAAGAAAACACGACGAAGATCTCGAATCTCTAGCTCTCCCCTTGCTCTAGCTCCCAAGCTCTCCTCTTCTCCTCTCTCAAGAACATAAGAACATGAGAAAAATGAATTTCTCTTCTCCCTCTCATGGCCATATGGCGCCACACACACACACACAAGGCCCATTGGGCCTCAAGCCCAATTGGCTTGGCCCAATAACACGATAACTCTCACTATTCGCTTAATAACTAAAGTACTCGATAAATAACTCTAGTTATTAACTTAATTAAAATTCCACGTTAAATAAAATATTTTAACACATAAAAATAATAATATGAAAATTGGGTCGTTACAACTCTCCCCTACTTAAAAAGATTTTCGCCCTCGAAAATTACGCTACTGAAACAACTCCGGATAACTCCTGTATCCGACCCTCCAACGAAACGTTCAAAACACTGCACATTACCAAGTTTGACAAAATTAATTTATCCCATCCAACACAATTTTTGTCTATTTATCAACAAGAGATCAAGGACGGCCAGTTCCTCAATTTGTCGATAGATAGTCAACAATCATGATATCGGCATAAACCATTCTTATCAAACCTCTAAAATGTCAACTTCGCACGAAACATCCATAGATTCATATTCTACGGTACTCACAACTCTACCCCAAAACAGGTACAACTAATCGAACACACTCCGAAAAGATACTCCCGTGGAATACTCCATAACTCCACAAATCCTATAAGTCTCTGATTCCCTCATGAATCACTTAACCGTGTTACATCACTTATTCATATTCGAATCTTATTCCAACCTATCACTCGATAATTCAATTCCAACAATCACTTGATGACCAACATTCTCAAACTCCATTGACACATGCTAAAAACTACCGTCTCTAACCGTCAAATTCCTTTTCTCACATTGAGTCGAATCCAATACGACTACTCTGTTCCCAAGTAATCTCTCAACCAATATTTGCATTCCTTAACGCAAACATTTTCCAATACCACTTCTTAATCTTTTAGTAATTCGCTACTTCCAAATTAGACCACTGCCTAAAATTGGTTCTCCAAACAATCATAACCTCTATCTCGTTGATTCCAACAACATCTTCAATTCTCTCACACTCCATCTATCCATGTTCCTCATCATCTTGTATTGCAACAAGCACACTCTTCTCCGTTTATTCACTCATCGAATTAAATCCACAAAGCTCCAAATACTCGTCATACGATCTAATCCCATCCATTAAATTCTAATCAACCTTTGTCTTAGTATTCTTACTCATGACTCCTTGTCTAATCCCAATATGGCATCTCTAGAAAATTTCCAAAATTCTCGTCCAAATACATTTTAAGTTATGCACCAAGTCACTACCGTTTCATCATCCATGATGAAACAATTTAAAATCCTTTACTTCATTGTCACCGATTGTGACCATACCTCATCAACATCCACGATGCATCTAACAAAACTAGTCTCTACCGACTCTTCCATTCCATGAATCCAAATTCCTTAGCAAATACTTACTCACTCTTATCTTGTGGGCACTACCAAATGCTCTCTGACACTTACCTTAGGCATCACCTTCAACTCCTTACTATATGTGCTCAAACACAACATCTACTCATATGTGCGGTAATCCTTTTCGCAAACTCTCACCTAACACAAGTCACTTCCAACATGACCTCCTACTACTCATTCTCAACACGTTCTCCAACGGCTAACTTTCTTATTCTTCATCATTCAAAAATGATACCTCTCTTTTAGCTTCATCTCCACCTCTAGGATCTCATTCAACTTCGACACAAATTGCCCTGTCATTATCCAAATCCAATTACCCTTTCTTTGGCAAGCCTCTCACAAAATCTTTCGAATTGTTATCCTACTTCCATCTTCGAATAAACTCGACTACTCATACAATCCTCACTTCCAACGATTCAACAAACATACCAATCCTATTATGATATTTCTCAACTTCATTCTTATTTACTTTAAAACCTACTTCCCTTCATCGATTAATTAACACCAACGGTTCACTAATCTTCACATCTCTTTCTCTAAGCTTCTCAAATCTCTTCCGAAAGTCACTTCACACACTAGACTTAGAACTCCAAATTGTTCAACCAATTCATCCTACTACCATATGCACGACTCACATAAAGCTTCTTACTCAAGAATCCGGTACAACATCCGATCCACTTGGATGACAACTTACTTCAAAATCATCACCTCTCAAGAATCCTAATCACTTCCACTTCTACATATTCAACTTCTTCCGATCAAACAGGTACTTCAACCTTGGTCCACAAAAATGATGCCTTCAAACTTTTAGTGCAACACACGATCTCCAACCGTCTCGAATTCTCTTCATCTCACTTAACCAATCTCACTAACGCCCCACGATGAAACACTTGGTCCGACAACTTCTCTTCTAGTAGTTTCTCACAACTTGTTGCTCCCATCCATTCCACTTCGAACAACGTCACCACTTCCTAAATATTCCGCTTCAAGAACATCTCTACTCATCCAATCTTCTCACGTTCGAAACATCTCAGAGGGATATAACCTTCTCCCCCACTTATCTCAAACTCGCTCGTACTCTTCCACTAGAACTTCCGGTGCTCACAGCTAACGGTTCTATCGTCTCTAAACGTATTCTTCCTAAGAAGAAACTAGTATCGACATCGTTTATACGCATGTCGCATACAGGGGACAAAACTTAACCCACGATACCTAAACACTAACACAAATTCATGCAAGCATTCAAGTGACCTATACTTCCCTCACTTCTCAAAGTTAGGAAATCAAAACAACACAAGAAAAATGAACATTGCATAGCAATAATTCATACTCACATTTATTCTAGTCCTAACAAACACAAGAAGACAAGAAACTCACATCCAATCAACTTAGGACACGACATCAACAAAATAAAATTCTTGTCTGGCTCCCTCGCTTAGCAAAAGCTAGCGAGTTCCCGGCGAGACAAGTCAAAAAAATTCACAGGATATAGCAAGACTTAGCGAGACTCAGCGAGGTTCATTCTTCGCCTAGCGAGCACATCCAAAAATCTGGGTGCTCTGCTACGGTTTTGAACTTACGCTCACTAAACTCTCGTTTTCTCGACTCACTAATCCACAAAATCCAAAACATCAAGCATATAACATCATTATATACTTGAAAGTACAAATTAGAATCATGCATCACAATTACAACATAGAATTATGAGATCTTCATGTTTTTACTCATAAAACGCATAGCAATTCAAATGCCTAGTAATCATCTAGCACATGTTATAAACAAACATATAACAAACACATACCAGGACACATTAATATCCTACTCTTCTCACCATTTTGAAAATTAATTTTCACTCACTCAAAAGAAAATAACTCTATATTTTCATCAAAATCTTCAAGAAATAATATTAGTTTTTTTAAAAATTATTTCAAATCATTACCACATGCAGTTTTATATCATGCCGGATCTTCACATGCAGTTTTACATCATGCCGGATCATCAACAATTAGCAATAAGCATCAATCCATCAAGTTTAAACTACAAAAAGGTTAAACTCTACGCATATACAACTATTATAAACATAGGAGTATAGCACTCACACCATTACTTAACAAAACAATGGATCTATTAATCCAATTCACACCACTCATAGTTCCTAAATGAACAACATGAATGATTTCACAAAACAAACAACACAAAATTGTTAGACAAACACGACTGACACACAACACTCACTTGGTCTGACTGCACAGACCTGCTCTGATCGACACATAACCCACACAGTCCGAAGACAACGGGGCTCTGATACCAATTGTAACACCCAAACCCATTATTTATATATTTCTACCTTTAGTAAAATCTTTTTCAAAATACGCAACGGAAAATCACATTTAATTTATTGAATATTGGTTCGAGTATTACACTCATCTATCAAAATAATACTAATGTAATTAATTAGTAAAAACAGTGTTTATACAAAATAATCATTTCTCAAAATGTATAGTTTTAGAAATAAATATCGAAAGTCATAAAGACCCTATAGTCTAAATACAACCCTTTCCCGTGTCACAATCAGAGCGGAGCTTCATCGACGACTCGACATCGAATACCACAAAATCCTGTAAAATCTGGACCCCCAACGATCCAGCACATAACACATAAAAGAGAGTTAGATAACATACTCAAAATATACAAGTGTAAGTAAATGGTACTTAAACACTTCTTCATAAAAACATGCATAATCATACATTATACATATACATCACCATCATTCATGCATATTCATATATCATGCATATACTTCATTTATCACCTAATCAATCATCCACAAAATACACCAAACATATAGTTTCACGTCGTCTCGGACAATACCAAAACATCAACAAATACATTGTTCAGATTATGGTCATGACGGACCCTGCGTTGTTCATTTTATAGTCATGACGGACTCTGCTCCTCACATACGGATTAACAATCAACATTTACCAAGTATGTGTCAAACATCATTTATTATAAAATGCACACATAATCCCTAATGCAATCTAATGCTTCACATTCATGTTATGTCCTCTAGACACCTCTAATGCATGTGGTACCATCGTCTTTATCAGAGTATTTCACCTCCGATATCCGTCTTTATCAAACAAATATAGTTCGATATCCTTCTTTATTGGACAAGCCCATATCCCTAAATATTCATGATGCATGCACTCAAACTCATGAATATATTCATCAATAATTTTGGCATATAGCCCGTCAACAATAACGTGGAACACTATCCAACGTCCGTCTTTATTAAGATAATCAATACCTTAATATCCGTCTTTATCGAATAACATAATTCGATATACTTCTTTATTAGAATAACATACTCTAATATCCTTCTTTATTAAGCTGATTAACACCTTAATATACTTCTTTGATATTTAAACAAACATCATCAACAATCAACAACAATTATAATTCACAAATATAATCAACAATTCATCAACACATCATTCTTCATCAACAAGCATCAACAAGCATCAACAATCATGTAAGAATAAGCCACTGATTGAAAATACATGCAAAGGAAGACAACAGATGAAAAATTGGTGAAAACTGCAGTATTTCCGCCTGGGGCGGAAATTTTTACGTTTGAGGCGTAAGTTTACGTTTTAGGCGCAAAAATTTACGTTTGAGGCGCAGAAAAGTCTGAAAGGTTGGCTGCTCACTGCTCTTCCGTTTCAGGCGGAAAAACATGCGTTTTCTACACAAAAACGCCCAAAAATCCCATTTTTCATGTTATAAATCCCAAAAGAGTTTGTATTCAAGTGCTACAAACATATCTAAACACAAAAGGACGGTTCATTTCACCGATCTACCATTTTTACTACGAAAAAGTAGAGATTTAACACTTTTACTCAAAACTCTCAAGAACACAAAGTTCTTGAGTTTAATCTTTCATAAACTCGTTTTTTAATCATTAAATCCGTTCATTAATCATGTTAAAAGCATGTTAAACATATTAAGAACCTTAGGAACGATTTTCATCAAGAAAATCCGTTCTAAGCTAAAACGAAAATGGGGTGGAGGAAGTTCGGGTGAGGAGAAATCGACATTCTCCCCTTCCTCGAGTCACCCACGAATATGAAATCTACTCTCTTACCTGGATTCGAAGAAAACACGACGAAGATCTCGAATCTCTAGCTCTCCCCTTGCTCTAGCTCCCAAGCTCTCCTCTTCTCCTCTCTCAAGAACATAAGAACATGAGAAAAATGAATTTCTCTTCTCCCTCTCATGGCCATATGGCGCCACACACACACACACACAAGGCCCATTGGGCCTCAAGCCCAATTGGCTTGGCCCAATAACACGATAACTCTCACTATTCGCTTAATAACTAAAGTACTCGATAAATAACTCTAGTTATTAACTTAATTAAAATTCCACGTTAAATAAAATATTTTAACACATAAAAATAATAATATGAAAATTGGGTCGTTACAAAATACACAATTAACAAAACCATTTTTCATATTATTGATCAATTAGAAATTCTCCAAAAACCCTAACCAAGAACAAATCCATGAAAAACTCACTAATCTCATGGAATCAAACAAGCTAAGCCTAAACAACCCTAGTTAACATCTCATGAACAACTTCCATGGATCACAAAACATTTTTAACCAAGTTCTAAAATTTTTCTCTCATGAACATAAAACCTAAAATCCAAACAAAACCATAATCATGGCCAACTAAGAGAAAGGAAGAAGCTAGTTACCTCAAGAAAGAAACCCTTGCAATTTCTATGGATCCAATGAGCTCAAAATGAATGAAAATGGTGAAGAATTGAAAATTTTGTGAAGCTAGGGCTAGGGGAAAGAGGAAGCACGGTTTTGAGAGAGAAGGAAGAGCAAAAATGTGATTTTTCTATGTCCATCAAGTGGCCTTGGCTTCTCAAGCAAGCCTCTCATGATTAATCTCACACATTTGATCAAATAGTGCATGCCATGATCAAATCCTAGCCCTTGAATCAAATAGTGCCACTAAAGCAAGATTAAACCCTAACCATTGGATCGATCCAAGTCTATCCTCTTAAGATATTTTCTTTCTCTCATGAGAACTCACGCCTCACAGACGAGTCGCATTACGCTTACGGACCAAACTCGCGAAACTAGAAAATTTAGAAACTAAACGTTCGCCTTAAACGATTTCCAAAAATTATCGCGAAACATTTTTCCCCGACTGTATTTTTCATTCCTAACTCTTAAAAATATTCTAAAGTCATATCCCAACTCAAGCCGATATATAAAGTTCCCATCTAAAATATAAACGGATTCGGAGTTAACGAAAATTCGGATAAGCGGGTAAACTATTGCCCGTTTTTTCAAAAACTAGAATAACGCGAAAAATAAAATTCCAAGGATACAAGAACATCCTCCTTCCTATAAGAAGACCAGGAAGACAAACTCCGTGCCATTCCGACACTCGAGCACAAAACAGGCTCCATCTCAGCAAAAATGTTGTTATTACGACGATACTCGCGAAATAACTTAACCAAAAACCCTAAATCTCTTAGCCACTACTCACGTTTTTAACACAAACGGTACAATGGAATCACGGGTCTTACATTACTACCCTCCAAAAAGAAGTTTCGTCCTCGAAACTCAAGGTAAGAGTAACAACTCAACCAGTTATTACTAACACCTACACAACAAAATCTCGTAGGAATAGGTGTAGCCACACAGATGCTAACACCAGGTGAAGCCACACGGATGCTATCACCACCACACTGACACGACCGTGCACAAAGTGCAACCCTCTACATAGTCGCACTGGTTCCAAACTCTAGACACAAAGCTAAACATCACACAACGAGTTCACCACTCAAAATCTAACCTCACTACGAAGGTTCACAACCTCTAGTTCCTCAAAGATCCTAGGTCAACACACGAAATTTCTAAAGTCACCTCTTAAGCCTCCACGACATAGCCAATTCAACTAGGCCCACACGGAGTGGTGACTGCTACCCTCCAAAAAGAAACACCGCAAACTCTCTACACCAAAGCTAGTAAAACTAGTCGATTCCAGTCAACATGATGCTGTCTATTATTAACAAGAGATCAAGGATGATCAGTTCCTCAATTTGTCAATAGATAGCCGACAATCATGATGGTGGTTTAGACCATCTTCACCTAACTTTAATAATGTTTTTTTTCTTTGCCACTTGTGCTCCAGGTCCTCCGAGGCACAAGGGTCCAACAATTCCTTCGTGGTTTTCTTATTGTTTTCCTCACTTACTTACTACCTCGACCTTGTCAACGAGACACGACGCTCAAAACACGTCGCTTGAACTCTCATGCTTTCACTCATAAAACATCCTTAGAGTATCATCCAACAACAAGTACGATGTTATCACAGCAAGTACCACCCAAACCATTGCACTTCGAAAGAAATTATCATCTCAATAGAAGAACTTCACCACTTCGCCCATATCCATAAGTCCTTAATCTTTCCTTTAATATCATAACTGTGTAGACCCGCATGTTCACATTTGAATCTCATTCCAATCACGGTCTTAGTAATATCATCCCAGCATCTGGTTGGTGATCCAAGTTCCTCATTTCATTTTTTTCTCGATGTAACACCCAAACCCATTATTTATATATTTCTACCTTTAGTAAAATCTTTTTCAAAATACGCAACGGAAAATCACATTTAATTTATTGAATATCGGTTCGAGTATTACACTCCTCTATCAAAATAATACTAATGTAATTAATTAGTAAAAATAGTGTTTATACAAATCTTTGAATCAAATAATGTATTTATTGATTATACAAAACAACCTAGACAATAGACTTTATATACAATATAAAACCCTTTCCCGTGTCACAATCAGAGCGGAGCTTCATCGACGACTCGACATCGAATACCACAAAACCTGTAAATCTGGACCCCCAACGGTCCAGCACATAACACATAAAAGAGAGTTAGGAAACATACTCAAAATATAAGTGTAAGTAAATGGTACTTAAACACTTCTTCATAAAAACATGCATAATCATACATTATACATATACCTCACCATCATTCATGCATATTCATATATCATGCATATACTTCATTTATCACATAATCAATCACCCACAAAATACACCAAACATATAGTTTCACGTCGTCTCGGACAATACCAAAACATCAACAAATACACATAACTCAATTACAAATAGGAATACACATAAAGTTCCTAATGTAATCTAACACCACAAATACACGGTTCAGATTATGGTCATGACGGACCCTGCGTTGTTCATTTTATAGTCATGACGGACTCTACTCCTCACATACGGATTAACAATCAACATTTACCAAGTACGTGTCAACATTATTTATCATAAAATGCACACATAATCCCTAATGCAATCTAATGCTTCACATTCATGCTATGTCCTCTAGACACCTCTAATGCATGTGGTACCATCTTCTTTATCAGAGTATCTCACCTCTAATATCCTTCTTTATCGGATAAATATAATCCGATATCCTTCTTTATTGGAATATCCAATATCACATATATTCATGAATGCATGTATATGTTTTTCATGAATTCACTCACAATCATTTTAATTAGCATTAAGCTCTTCATTTACTAATGTGGAACACTATCCAACATTACTTCTTTATTAAGATAACACTATACCTTAATATCCTTCTTTATCGAATAACATAATTCGATATACTTCTTTATTAGAATAACATAATTCTAATATCCTTCTTTATTAAGTTGATTAACACCTTAATATACTTCATTTATTCTTCATACATGATTAACAATCATTATAAGCATCAACAATCATCAACAATCATCAACAATCATGTAAGAATAAGACACTGATTCAAAACTACATGCAAAGGAAGATCGCAGATGAAAAACTGGTGAAAACTGCAGCATTTCCGCCTGGGGCGGAAATTTTTACGTTTGAGGCGTAAGTTTACGCCTGAGGCGGAAATTTTTACGCCTGAGGCGGAAAAATATCTGAAAGGCTGGCTGCTCACTGTTTTGCCGTTTCAGGCGGAAATTATTGCGCCTGAGGCGGAAAAACATGCGTTTTCTACACAAAAACGCCCAAAAATCCCATTTTTCATGTTATAAATCCCAAAAGAGTTTGTATTCAAGTGCTACAAACATATCTAAACACAAAAGGACGGTTCATTTCACCGATCTACCATTTTTACTACGAAAAAGTAGAGATTTAATACTTTTACTCAAAACTCTCAAGAACACAAAGTTCTTGAGTTTAATCCAATAGAAAACTCGTTTTAACCATTAAATCCGTTCATTAATCATGTTAAAAGCATGTTAAACATATTAAGAACCTTAGGAACGATTTCCATCAAGAAAATCCATTCCAAGCTAAAACGAAAATGGGGTGGAGGAAGTTCGGGTGAGGAGAAATCGACATTCTCCCCTTCCTCGAGTCACCCACGAATATGAAATCTACTCTCTTACCTGGATTCGAAGAAAACACGACGAAGCTCTCGAATCCCTAGCTCTCCCTTGCTCTAGCTCCCAAGCTCTCCTCTTCCTTTCTCTCAAGAACACAAAAACATGAGAAATGAATTCTCTCTTCCCTCACTATGCCCTTATGGGCGCCCCTCACACACACAAGGCCCATTGGGCCTCAAGCCCACTTGGCTTGGCCCAATAACACGTTAACTCACTCTACTCGCTTAATAACTAAAGTACTCGGTAAATAACTCTAGTTATTAACTTAATTAAAATTCCACGTTAAATAAAATATTTTAACACATAAAAATAATAATACGAAAATTGGGTCGTTACACTCGACATTCGCCAACTTTTATCATCTAATTCTCTTGGACTCCCTTTATCTAATTCTCAAATTTCCAAGAATCAATTTCTTATGCGTCCACTTATTTTCCAAATTAATACTTAGCTTATACTTGCCAGCCTTAGCATAAAACATTTATCCTTGTTGACTGCCATCATTGGCACAAACCATTTTAAATTGTATTCTCATTCTATTTCTAAACATCTCTCGGGTTTCTTTCCTCTTACCATTAAATCCTCTTCTACTCAAAAGGGCTTGTCACCCCGACCATTCTTAATTATCCCGACATCACCTCACATGTCGAGATACCTACCTCCATAATATATCTTAAGGTACTCCCTACATCACTATTATTCAACCGTCCATGATGACAATATCCGAAGTCCTTTACTTACTCGATACAGATATTCATTCTGCTACGTCTGTCCTCATCGAAATTACTACAATGAATCGAAGCTGTGCTAGTCTCCACCAAACTTTTCTACCAGACAAGCGCTTACCTTCTTTTTTTATTTCCACATACAACACACACCTCACCATGACATCCATTCAGGTGACGCTTTCGAATCCTTTATATACACGCACAATCATAATTTTCCAAATTATATGTGAGGTAATCCCTTCCAAGTATCCTTAATTATTATAATCCACATTCTCATGTGCTTTTCCATCACTTATTCTTAACATTTCTTCCCAACGACTAACTATTTCGCTTCATTCCTTCCATAAATGACACTTCGCACTTAACCTCGACTTCTAAATTCTTATGTGGAATTCTCCAACATGCTTTCCACTTACTAAACTCACCATCCTTATTCCGACTGTACTCCTTTTCCTATTTAAATTTCCAAATTAACCAATGAGGTTGTCAGTCTCCCCTTACAACTTGTATTACCTTCTCGCTTCCTTGCTAACGCACAACGTTAACCATTCCTTTGCGATTATCTTGTCGATGTTATAATATCTACAAAACTCCAATTAGGTCCTCCTCAACAATCTAGTAAAATGAAACTTTTAAGTTCGATAAATTCCTAAAGTTGGTTTCCAACCAACCAAGACCTCCATCTCGTTGATTTCAAACCATGTCTTTAATTCGTCGCACATAATCCAAATATTCTACACATCCATTCACTAGCTTGATTCTTATTCATCTCTAACTTCCACTAAGGTGTCTACTAATGTACACCTCAAAATCAAACGCTCCAATTAATTAATCCATCAAGTTCCTATTACGTATTTCTCTATGCATAATTATCTCTAATCTTATCTTCGTCATGTCACTATAATTTACCTCCGAATCGACACATATTACTCATTCATCCAGCGATTGAATACGTGTCTCAAATCTTAATGCTTGACTTCTCCAGAACAACTACAAAAACACAACCCTTCGCTATGATTTCCTCCTTAGTACGTTTAATACCGAAATCAATCTCTTGAATCTAATCCTCAAGAGATTTAAAATACTTACCACACCATCTAACTTTCTCCATTACATCTCAAAATTAAACCAAAATTTCCTTCCAACTATCGCTCCCATTGTCTTAGTACTCTTACTAACAAACTCTCTTTCTAATAATACACGACATTTCTAGAAAATTTCCAAAAATTCTCGTCCAAAACTTGAATTATTTAAAACTTGTCTACCTCAACACCAATGATGTCATAAATTCAAGATACTACTTGGTCCTTCAACCCTTTTGGTCGATCGAAATCATTAACTTAAATGTCCAATCACACAGGATCTCTACTCAAATCTTGACTAATCCCTTCAAACTACTCAAGATGTTTACTTTCTCTTAGGGTCTACCTGCCAATAATCAACAATTATAGCTTACACTGCTACAATTCTCTAAGTATTTCCATACCATACACCTCTAGTATCCCATACCATCGACATAAATTCACTTTCCAAAATTGAACTCCTCATTCTTACCAAAACATCTCTCGAAATCTATAGTTATCTAACCAATGATTACCTATATATTTCTCTTACATCAACACCTATACTTACTATCTCCCGAACTATGTATAGATTGCCACTTATCAACGTGATACTTGATCTCCTACCTTCAATCATCACGTGATTTACCCTTAATAATCACATTTCATATCCTAATATACCTTAAACACTCAACTTAAACCTTTAAGGTACCCATCGACGTATAACTGTCATCTAACACCACCAAGTTCGCTCACTCTTGAAGCGCAACATCCACTTTAACTCAAATACGGCTCGCCCCGATGATTACCCAATCATCGTAATTAATTCCAATTGACATTGTTGTCTGTTCCACCATCCCTCATTGGCTGCATCTTCTTGACAACCAAATGACTTCATCAAGTCTCATCCCGAACTCACCGTAGCAAACATCCAATATTTTCTTCAAAAAGTTCCCCGAATCAAGTCCTTACATGAAATCCTTTACAAGAATGATGTCCACTCGTCCACACTCAACATCTCCGAGTGACCACGTCCAATGCACTTCTAATCAATAATCTAACTTCCAAGAATCCCTTGCATTTCTTATTCTCCTCAAATCCATCCTCCTCGGACCGATGCCTCTGAGAAAATTCGGAGACACTCGTCGACCCAGTTCGACCAAAGCTCTAGGGGCTAACTGTCCTACTCACTGAAGCACTATAGGGAACATTGTTTCGGTTGAGAAACAATCAATTACCTAAGCATTTAACCCATGCTTGACTCAAGACAACAAACACATAAGAACCCAAGCACTTATGCTCACTAAACCCGACTCTAACTCTAATATGACTGACCTCAGACTGTTAACCCATGTACACACTTTCCCTTTGAAGATCTACTGCCGAGCTCTGATACCAAAATGTAACACCCAGTTTTTCAAAGCATAAAAAGGGGTATTATTATTTTTTTTAAAATCAACACGCTTAAATAAAATGGCGCGTGTGAACGCCCGCAGCTATCTCGGCAATTCGTCATTCAATAGAAAAATAAATATAACATCAACACATTATATTACAGGGCTTCCTCGAAGCAAAGTGTGTACCTGAATAATTTACATACAGCGGATACATTAAGTTCATCAACCAAAAGACACGAGTTATGAACCGAATATATCACAAGGCCAAAAGGCACTAAACATGTCTGAGTATAAATGTATAAGACATACAGTCATCCAAAATACAAACTAGGCCCTAAGCCTAACCAAAATGTAACCTAACAAGCGCTACTCTCTACACTCCGGGATAGTCCACGAAGTCCTCGCCATCCACACGACCCACAGTCTCGCTTGGCTCTCCGTCATCTAAGGTGGGGGATAACCCGTTCATTTATCACATACAAAGCAAGGGTCACCATTTGGAAACAGGAAATACAAATACCAAATACCAAATAGAAAGCGGCTAAACACTTATCATTTTCCTCAACACACGCATAATAAATAAAGTGCGCACATAGCCTAATGCAAACCTCTAATGAATGAGTGTGGCACCCCGTCACAAGATCGCCACGGTAACACCCCGTCACAGGATCGTTACATGCATGATTTCCGGAAATATTCTCTCATAAAGGAGAGTCGTAGGTTTCTAGCAACACCCCGTCACAGGATCGTTACCTCTACTATCATCAACACAATCTCAAGGATTAGAGTGGACACCCCGTCACAGGATCGTCACACTCCGTGACACCCCGTCACAGGATCGTCACGTATTGGGACTCAATAAAGATCCCGAAGGATTAAGGTGGACACCCCGTCACAGGATCGTCACACCCCGCGGCCCACTCGCGCGGCCACGTACTATGAGTGCATGAGCATACGATACCCCTATCTATGCCATTTCAACACATTGCATATATTCCAAACCAAATTATATGTAAGACCAAAAGCAACATGTATTCATTACGAACTCAACTCGAGAATACATTCACAATCATGCCAAGCACAACAAGCAAAACAACCAAGCACAACAACAAGCAACCAAGCATAACAAGCAAGCAACCAAGCACAACAAGAAAGCATACCCTAATGCTATCGACGGAATTTAAATACGGAAATAAAAACGGTGCCCTTACCTCGGCAATGCTTCCAACCAAAAACCACAACGTTTCACACTATCTACCGTTTCGCGTTTCCTAAAAATAACGAGCGGACAATGAATAAGTTTCTCCCAAAATATCTTAACGAAACTAAACCTATCAACAAAGGTCTAGAGGTGTTTAAGGCACTTCCTAACACTCTCGGATATTATTTCCGAGTCCTCCCCATAGTGATTAAAAATTCCCGAAGTTAAATACACTATTTTTCACAAAACAAACACATTTTCGACAAAATAGTTTTCAAACTAAAATGACCATAACTAATTCAACTCTTGTCCACTCGAGACGAACCATACGCCAAACTCTTCGTCTCGAAAAGACGGATCAAATGGTTAAGTTTTGAGGGAACTGAAACAATTTTAAATGGACGAAAATGCCCCTGCACAGTTCGTCCAGAATTGAGAAATCAAGGCATTCTCCCACAAATTTTCATTTTTAAAACCATGATAATATCCCATAATACCTAAAAAGCATTAACCCTAACAATCCAAAACATTTTAGGTCGAATCGCAATTTTTGACAATTTTCAAATTGATTTCCTTAGGGCAAAAGCAACTCATTTTCTTTTCTAACAAAACCAAAACCAATCAAACTTTTTAGACTATGATTACGTCACACTACTTGTCTTAGAAAAATTTCGAAAAAAAATCGATTCTCCCTACCCAAATTTGTTGCCTCGGCCAAAGAGGGAAAAACAAGGCCAACACCAAATTTTTCATTTCAAAACCATGGCCTTGATCATTTTGTTCCCCAAAATTATTTCATTGATCAATCAAAACATTTTCCAAAACCCACCCAAAATCTCATAAAATTTTCTAAGTCTTTTGAGCATGAAAATAATTTTTCAAACATAAATCTTTGTCAAGATTTTTAACTTCTAAAAAGTCTTAAAACAACCTCAAATACACAATTAACAAAACCATTTTTCATATTATTGATCAATTAGAAATTCTCCAAAAACCCTAACCAAGAACAAATCCATGAAAAACTCACTAATCTCATGGAATCAAACAAGCTAAGCCTAAACAACCCTAGTTAACATCTCATGAACAACTTCCATGGATCACAAAACATTTTTAACCAAGTTCTAAAATTTTTCTCTCATGAACATAAAACCTAAAATCCAAACAAAACCATAATCATGGCCAACTAAGAGAAAGGAAGAAGCTAGTTACCTCAAGAAAGAAACCCTTGCAATTTCTATGGATCCAATGAGCTCAAAATGAATGAAAATGGTGAAGAATTGAAAATTTTGTGAAGCTAGGGCTAGGGGAAAGAGGAAGCACGGTTTTGAGAGAGAAGGAAGAGCAAAAATGTGATTTTTCTATGTCCATCAAGTGGCCTTGGCTTCTCAAGCAAGCCTCTCATGATTAATCTCACACATTTGATCAAATAGTGCATGCCATGATCAAATCCTAGCCCTTGAATCAAATAGTGCCACTAAAGCAAGATTAAACCCTAACCATTGGATCGATCCAAGTCTATCCTCTTAAGATATTTTCTTTCTCTCATGAGAACTCACGCCTCACAGACGAGTCGCATTACGCTTACGGACCAAACTCGCGAAACTAGAAAATTTAGAAACTAAACGTTCGCCTTAAACGATTTCCAAAAATTATCGCGAAACATTTTTCCCCGACTGTATTTTTCATTCCTAACTCTTAAAAATATTCTAAAGTCATATCCCAACTCAAGCCGATATATAAAGTTCCCATCTAAAATATAAACGGATTCGGAGTTAACGAAAATTCGGAACAGCGGGTAAACTATTGCCCGTTTTTTCAAAAACTAGAATAACGCGAAAAATAAAATTCCAAGGATACAAGAACATCCTCCTTCCTATAAGAAGACCAGGAAGACAAACCCCGTGCCATTCCGACACTCGAGCACAAAACAGGCTCCATCTCAGCAAAAATGTTGTTATTACGACGATACTCGCGAAATAACTTAACCAAAAACCCTAAATCTCTTAGCCACTACTCACGTTTTTAACACAAACGGTACAATGGAATCACGGGTCTTACAGACGGCATGGCTACAAGAACACCTTAGAGCGATGCAACCAAATCCTACCCAAGAACAAATAATGCAAAATCTAAGGATGTATCTCCTATACTTTCTTGGAAAATTTTTAATACCCGACAAATCCGGCGACCGTATACATACTATGTATTTGTCGTTGTTGGAAGATATACCGACAATAAGAAGGTATAGTTGGGGTTCTGCTTGTTTGGCCTCGTTGTATAGAGGCTTGTGTGATGCGGCCACTGCATCAAAAAAAGTGAATTCAATTTCCGGATGCACCATACTTCTTCAAGCATGGGTACATTCTCGCATCCGATTATTCCAACGTGAAAGAGTCATAAATCCACCCGCCGAGAGGCCATTGGCCCTTAAGTAAGTATATATTATTTTATTAATAATAAATATGAATATGTGCTTCTTCGAAACAAATAAATATGAACATTTATTTCAGGAGGGTTGCTGCCGGGACAAGGTATCAAGGTGATCCAGCCCACAATTTAAATGCTGCTACTACCATGCTCGATCATATGGGGGAAAATGATGTAATATATATTCATACTGAAATCTGGCACGCAGTGAACACAATGCTGCACAAGATGCTATAGCATACGTTGCAACAAGACAGTCGCAGAACACAGGAAATAAATAAATAAATTGCAGAATAATAAATAAGACAGATAGTTGTTAACCCAGTTCAGTGCAACGTCACCTACTCTGGGGGATACCAATCCAGGAATGAATCCACTATAATAGCTCTAGTTCAAAACCCTCGACCAACACCCGGTACTTGACTTATCACCTAGACACTACCCGTGCAATCCTACCTAAGAACCTCTTAGATAATGAGACCCCGTCCCAAATTCCCTCTAACAACACATACCATGTTGCTGTCAATAATAACGATCAAGATGGAGACACTCTCCTAGAAACTAGACCACACTCTTGCTTAAAAGCTTATGAGTGAATCACACACACTAACTCCGTGCTTCAAAGCTTAGGAGCAGCTTACAATAAACAACACAAACACAGTCCTAAACTTGCATCAAAGTGACTTTAGAATACATGAGTAGAATAGCTTGAGGCTTCACATATTTATAGTCTTCAATTGTCTTGATGGGCAAGTTAGGTCTTCAGACAAATACAGCTGTAGGAATTGTGGCCAACCCTAAATTATTTCCAGAAATATAATTCATGTTGTACCAAACAAAAAAAACGCTAAAAATATAATATAATTATATTTTTGTTTTAAATAACATTCCTTCAACCGAATTCAATAAAACTTGCTGAGCAAGGCTCGTTTTGCCCAGACGCACGTGCCTGAATATATAATTGAAGCAAATCTTGACTCAGATTTGAAATAAAAATTATGCACGAAAACAGAGCTTCAGTATGCTGTATTATAATGCTACAGCATCTCAGTCCAGCATCTGGCTGGTTGGCTTTTGCAAAATGTAGCCAATCAAAACACCAACAATCTCCCCCTTTGGCAAATTTTGGCTAAAACAACCTTAGGCCAGTGCATAGAGAGATACAGTCTAGACTTTCCTTCGAGTCAACATAAGCACACAACTAGGAAAGAGAGTAAAGAAATTCATCAGATGAATAGATAGCTAGCACGTAAGCATCAGAGGCTTGCAACAGCGGAACATAACACATCTTAGCCTCAAAGTACAGACAGAGAGAAATAAACTCTCACATAGTGGATTCAAGATAGGAGAAATAAACTCCTTCATATTTAATCAATCCCACAGAGGATAGGAAAAATAAATTCCTATATAAGCATGCATATCATAAGTAGTAGAAAAATAAATTCTACCTACTCCCCCTCAATATATGCATAAACTTCACTCCCCCTCAAAACATGCATATCACATAAAACAGACATGCTATACTAGATGCTATAGCATTATGCATCACATCATGCACAACATATATTACTCCCCCTTTTTAGCCATAAATTCTGACAAATAAAGTCAGTATCACATAGTAGGAGCAAAATACATATTTCCACAGAGTTATCAGATCATAAAGAACATAGAGTGCAGAGAGAATCAGAGCATAGGAACTCATAAAGTGCATATACAAACCATCAGGACATAGAAAACCTGGAGTATCGGACCCAAAGACATGGATTGTACATGTTACAAACCAGAGAGCATCAGGGCGTAGCCCACAAAATTAAAATCCGAAAGGACATGCAAATAAAGCATAAGCAGGTCACATAGAAGGACTTGCGTCAGAGTCCTCCTCCTCTACCTCAGTATCACCACCTGCATTACCATCAAGAACACCAGGACTGACATTGGAGAACACCTTGAGGTCAACAATCATTTGCTTTATAGTCAAAACATCAGTTGACTGATTGACAGATGATGCAGCACAGTCTACAGCATGTGTTACTCAAACAGTCTAAAATCAAAAGACAAATCACAACCTCTCTTATCAGCCTCAGTACAGATGCCAGGATGTTGTGCCAGAACAATATCACACATCAATGTAGGAAAGACTATAGGCATCTTCACAGTACATGACTTACCATGCAGAACAATTTCATCAAGAATATAAGAACCAAAGGCAAAAGGTGATCTGGTCCCTACAACATATATAAACCTAGCCAAACCTGTAGCCATAGTATTGGAATGAGTAGTTGGAGCCCAGTTGCAGTTTTCATCAATCTAGCTGCATTAATCAAATCAACAAGCTTTTGGCATTGTAAAAAAAACTTCACTTAAATTCCTTTCCACAGCAAGCCTTCTTTTTATCACAAATTTCCACCTGTCAACATTTTCAACTCGATGAAAAGGAAATGTTGCCCATGGGTACAAGGGATACATCTTGAGGGATCATCTTTTTCTTCACAGATTTCTTTGAGGATGCTTCAGGAGATGCTGTAGAATATTGGTCTTCCTCAAATTTTGAACCACTAGAGAAAACAACCTTCCTTTTCAAAATTTTCTTCTTTGGCTTAGAAGGTCCAGTAACTTTACTCCACTGCCTCTTAAGACCATAGATTTTTATTTCCTTGGTAGTCTTGACAAGAACACCATAAACAGGCACACTCTTACCAGCATTGCATCTTAACCTCCTAGTACTAGGAGCAGGAGTCCTCTCTATAAGAGTGAGATTGTCCACATCAATAACATTGGAATCTGCATTATTATCTTTCTTACCAGATTCATCATGCACAGACAAAGTATTCAAACTCTCATCAGACTGAGA
The DNA here is from genome assembly GCF_020283565.1 of Trifolium pratense. Classification (NCBI taxonomy): domain Eukaryota; kingdom Viridiplantae; phylum Streptophyta; class Magnoliopsida; order Fabales; family Fabaceae; genus Trifolium; species Trifolium pratense. The sequence goes on along the minus strand of NC_060063.1, from coordinate 20,186,022 downwards.
GATCACAGCAGTGTTACTATCAGAATACTTCCCTTTATTAGGGATAATAACATTATCTGGAGATTGAGGTACAATTATGTTCTCCAAATTTTCCTGTGTTGCAGATGTTGTAGCATCATGTGCAGCATCCTTCTCAGGAACACTCTTCTTTACATGTTCCAACATAAGGTCAATATCATCACCAATAGTAACATCTTCTTCTTTTCCATCTCCTTCCTTAGAATTTGTTAAATACAGCAGGGGAGAACACCACATAACTTTCTCTAACAAATACTTTCTCACCACAAGAAACATCTTTATCATCAACAGACACAAAATTATTACCAAATCTTCAGATGTTTCAACATTACCCATAACAGCGTGCATTACTAAATAAATTGAAAAGAGAACTGCACGCCACACTAGCAATAATTGCTATAACTCTTCAGATAGGCAAATACCAAGTTTGCCTCGCAATTTTTCAAATTGAACCGCATCTAGAGCCTTAGTAAAAATGTCAGCCAACTGTTCTTCAGTGGCAATATGCCCAAGAGTCACAATACCTTCTTCAACTAGATCTCTGATAAAATGGTGCCTAATATCAATATGCTTTGTCCTACTATGTTGGATAGGATTCATTGAAATATTGATTGCACTAAGGTTATCACAGTACAATGCCATAGCATCTTGTACCACATTGTACTCCAGCAACATTTGTTTCATCCATAATAGCTGGGAGCAGCTACTACCAGCAGCTATGTACTCTGCTTCAGCTGTAGATAAAGACACATAGTTCTGTTTCTTGCTGAACCAAGATATTAGATTGTTGCCTAAGAAGAAACAAGCTCCTGAGGTGCCTTTTCTATCATCTGCACAACCTGCCCAATCAGCATCACAATACCCCTCTAGCATAGACTTGTTCTTGTAGACCCACTTGGTACCAATCACATTAGTAGTTTCTGGTCTAGGAACTAAGTCCCAAACTTCATTCTTCTTGAACTGGTTTAGCTCTTCTTGCATAGCATTTATCCAAAACTCATCAGTGAGGGCTTCCATCACATTTTTGGGTTCAAACTTAGAAACAAAACAAGCATTAGGAACTAAGTCAAGTGTCCTTCTAGTAGTAATTCCATGATTAGGATTACCAATAATCAGATCTGTAGGATGATTCTTTTGAGTACGAATGGATGACCCTTTCTTTGAAGTAGCAAAGATTGGTTCAGGTGTAGTAATCTCTGTATCATTCTTGAATTCCTCAATAGTTTCAGAATCTATACTACCTGGGATAGATGCTGTAGCATCTTTTGTATCATCTTTCACAACTTCACTTGAAATATCATCTATTAATACATTTATAGATTCCATCATGGTTTTGGTTCTGTAGTTATATACTCTGTAGGCTCTGCTATTTGTTGAGTATCCCAAGAATATGCCTTCATCACTTTTAGGATCCATTTTAGTTCTTGGTTCTCTATCAGACAAGATATAACATTTACTTCCAAACACATGAAAGTACTTAACAGTAGGTTTTCTACCTTTCCACAATTCATACAGAGTAGATGTAGTTCCAGATCTCAAGGTGACACGATTATGAATATGACAAGCAGTGTTCATAGCTTCTGCCCAAAAACCATGAGAGAGTTTCTTTGCATGTAACATTACTCTTGCAGACTCTTGTATAAATCTATTCTTTCTTTCTACTACACCATTTTGTTGTGGTGTAATGAGAGATGAAAATTCATGGATGATGCCTTCAGAGGCATAAAAGTCAGAGAATCTAGAGTTTTCAAACTCCTTACCATGATCACTTCTGATCCTTAATACAACATTGTTTTTCTCCCTTTGAAGTTGAATACATAGATCTTTGAACACATCAAAGGTTTCTGATTTCTTTCTAATAAAATTTATCCAGGTGTATCTAGAAAAGTCATCAACAACAACATATGCGTACCTTTTACCTCCCAAGCTTTCAGTTTGCATAGGACCCATCAAGTCCATGTGTAGAAGTTCAAGAACTCTGGTGGTGGTAAGATGCTGCAGCTTTGGATGTGGCATCTTGGTTTGTTTCCCAATCTGACAGTCTCCACATATGCTACCTTCTTCAATTTTGAGATTTGGCAGTCCTCTGATGGCTTCTTTAGATATTGCTTTCTTCATGCTTCTTAGATTAAGATGACCAAGCTTTTGGTGCCATAGTTTTACTTCATCTTCTTTAGTGATTAAGCATGTTGACATATTTGCTTCTTCTTGGGGAACCCATAGATAGCAGTTGTCTTTTGATCTGACACCTTTCATCAAAATCTCACCTTCGTTATTTGTAACCAAACATTCAGACTTGGTGAAGTTTACTTTCATTCCTTGGTCGCATAGTTGACTAATACTTATCAAATTTGCAGTCAATCCTCTTACTAACAACACATTGTTTAGTTTAGGCAAGCTATTACTTCTGAGTCATCATCCTCAGACCAACTGACAGTTCGCCCTTTCTTTGTTCTCTTCTGATATGTTGGACACTCAGGTCTGATGTGACCATATCCTTCACATTCATGACATCGAATGTTTCTGTTTAAGCTTGATTTTTCATCACCTTTTGGTTTTCCTTGATTTTCATTGCTGCGCATAGTGCCTGGAGCATTGTTTTTGAAATTTGATCTGGGTCTCTTATCCATTCGTTTCAGAACTTTGTTGAATTGTTTTCCCAATAACACCATGGCCTCAGAAATACTCTCATTAGATTCTTCTTCATCCTCCAGTTCTTCTTCATTATTTTTAGATGAGAAGGCAATGCTCTTGTTTTTCTTTTCACTTCTTCCATTTGCAACACTTTCATAAGTTTGGAGTGATCCAACCAGTTCATCCAGCTTCATCTGAGATATGTTTTTGGCTTCTTCCATAGCTGTGACTTTCATATCAAATTTCTTTGGAAGTGATCTAAGCATTTTTCTTACTAACTTTTCTTCGGGAATTTTCTCCCCCAAAGCATCAAATTGATTATCATAGTCTAGAATAGTCATATGAAAATCTTGAATTGTTTCCTCCTCCTTCATACGTAAATTTTCAAACTGAGTAGTAAGAATCTGTAATTTAGACATTTTTACCTGAGGAGTACCTTCATGAACAGTTTCAAGAATCTTCCAAGCTTCCTTTGCTGAGACACATTTTTTGATCAGTTTGAAGATGTGTTTGTCCACCCCATTGTATAATGCATATAATGCTTTTGAGTTTCCCAAAGCAAGCTCATCCTCTTCTTTAGACCAGTCCTCCTCAGCTTTTAGTTCAAGTGTTGGCTTTCCATCCTTGTCCATGACCACAGGGGGGTCCCATCCTTTCAGAACAGCCTTCCAAGTTTTGCTATCCATAGATTTTAGGAAAGCAATCATGCGTGATTTCCAATGATCATAGTTGGAGACACCAACTAGAAGCGGTGGTCTGCTTACAAGCCCTCCTTCTTTTTCCATGTTGCCAGACATTCTCCCTGGAGCTCACCCTATAACCAGAAAGGGTGCCTGCTCTGATGCCAATTGAAATCTGGCACGCAGTGAACACAATGCTGCACAAGATGCTATAGCATACGTTGCAACAAGACAGTCGCAGAACACAGGAAATAAATAAATAAATTGCAGAATAATAAATAAGACAGATAGTTGTTAACCCAGTTCAGTGCAACGTCACCTACTCTGGGGGATACCAATCCAGGAATGAATCCACTATAATAGCTCTAGTTCAAAGCCCTCGACCAACACCCGGTACTTGACTTATCACCTAGACACTACCCGTGCAATCCTACCTAAGAACCTCTTAGATAATGAGACCCCGTCCCAAATTCCCTCTAACAACACATACCATGTTGCTGTCAATAATAACGATCAAGATGGAGACACTCTCCTAGAAACTAGACCACACTCTTGCTTAAAAGCTTATGAGTGAATCACACACACTAACTCCGTGCTTCAAAGCTTAGGAGCAGCTTACAATAAACAACACAAACACAGTCCTAAACTTGCATCAAAGTGACACAAGAAAGGCTGACAAAAGACACACACTCTAAACCTTAAAAACTCACACTTTGTAAAAAACACGGTTTAGAATACATGAGTAGAATAGCTTGAGGCTTCACATATTTATAGTCTTCAATTGTCTTGATGGGCAAGTTAGGTCTTCAGACAAATACAGCTGTAGGAATTGTGGCCAACCCTAAATTATTTCCAGAAATATAATTCATGTTGTACCAAACAAAAAAAACGCTAAAAATATAATATAATTATATTTTTGTTTTAAATAACATTCCTTCAACCGAATTCAATAAAACTTGCTGAGCAAGGCTCGTTTTGCCCAGACGCACGTGCCTGAATATATAATTGAAGCAAATCTTGACTCAGATTTGAAATAAAAATTATGCACGAAAACAGAGCTTCAGTATGCTGTACTATAATGCTACAGCATCTCAGTCCAGCATCTGGCTGGTTGGCTTTTGCAAAATGTAGCCAATCAAAACACCAACACATACACTATTAAAAAAATCTCTAACTTTTTTTTTTTAATCTACTAGTTTATTTGGACTCCTTACGGAGATAACGAGACGATGTATCCAGCGGACATGGCATGTTGGTCAGCAACCACATATCTCATTAATTTTGGGATTGTTGAGTTTCACCAAACCGACCGAGTTCGGTTACAATTTGGACTTAATAATGAGGTAACGGACCACGCATAAATCATGAAACATTACCACAAGATAGACATGCGGAAAAATGTTCATGATTGGGCCGCTTACTTTCATGCTGAAATCCAACAGTGGGATACTCGCCATCTTCGTGTTCTATAAGGAGTTCCGGTCAACACTGTACCACTGATGCAGTCAACCGAGTATTTAACTCAATATCGAAGAGACTACATGCCCTATTTGTCTGAGGATTATTATTTGAATGATCCACGTCCTGAGATGCAACCACAATACACCAATATCCCACACCCATTTACCCAACAACAAGAACAACAAACCATCTTCACACAACCATTTACCCAACAACAACATACCTATATCCCAGATCCACCATTATTCACCCAACAACAACAACATACATATATCTCAAACCCACCATCATTTACCTTTACCCAACAACAACAACAACAACATAACTCTACCCCACAAGAACAACCATTTACCCAACATCTGATGTCGATGTCATTTAGTGATTCCGATTTTGTGACCCCATTTCCACAAACGTGGAATTTCTTCGACTTCGACCACGGCAACTTCGAATCACCGGGAACACAACGTTTCAATGATAATTTCATAAATCTTTACCAATCCGGTGATTCTACACAACCCCAACCAACCCAACAACCCCCTCACCCTCAGGAATTAACGTGGGCACAATTATCGATTTGGTTCGGTTTTCTTAAATGAAAACCGCAAACCAAACCAAACTATACGGTTTAGAAGAAAAATGATCCGTGTGGTTAAAACTAAAAGCGGTTTTTTGCGGTTTTGGTTTGGATTGGTTCGGTTTGCGGTTTTACTTTTGGATTTGTTCGAATACGATCACCCCTAAGTTGAACTACTCATCCCACCCCTCCTAACTCCTTTATTAATATATAATTGTAGAGGTTAAGTTTCATCATACCAATATTAACATTATTAGGTATAGACAAAATATAACTAATGCTAAAGTCATATGAAACTTTCAACAATACCTTATGAGTTTGTTGGAACAAAGTTGATTTATAAAATGTTTGCCCCTAAATCTATTAAGGTTTTGATGATAACAAAGTATTAATAAACAATTGGAAGGACTAAAAATTTAAATTAAGTGTGCAGATATTAGCTTCAGATAAGCTCTGAATGAAGCTCAAAAGATATGTATTCAGAAGTTCACAAGCGCTCAGAAGATATTGAACTCCAGAAGTTACAACCTTCAGATGATGAAGTCGTCAGAACTTCTTAAGGTCTAAGCTTCATCAAACTCTGAAGATCTTCTTGAAGTTTGTAAAGATTCTCTTTTGCCAGTCAACTCTTCTACCAATGAAGAAAAGGACCTTTCAAGCTTGATCAGAACAGCTACTCTCATTTTGTCTGTCCACTCTTGAGAACGTGGGACATCAGACTTGTTAGCTGAATAAGGAAAGTCTCCTCTGCACATGGTCAAAGTGTCTGAAACTCTTACTCAGTTTTAGAAACAACCAAACTGCATCAAGACAAGCTGCGTGAAGACAAAAGGTTATCTACTTCAACGGTCATCTTTTATGCAACGACTCTTTTTCTGGTTATATATATACTAGAAGGATCAGTTGTATAATATATCAATTTATCAAGAATTATACACGCGCTCGAACAAACTCTGAATTACGAATACAAGCTCTGAACCTCTGAACTAGTGTTTTTGCACTCTTAGTCCAAATACTCTGTATTCATTGTATTTGCTCTTTAAGGTTCTCTTAAGAGCAGTTGTATTCTTTCAACTATTTTATTATCTCTAGTACTTGACAAAACTTAAGCTTGTGTGCTTAAGTGAGAAGTCTTAAGCTTGTGTGCTTGAGCATTGTTGTGAAGTCTCTTGCTTGTGTGCTTGAGCATTTGTAATCTTGTGTGATTATAGTGAAATCCCTTGGAAGTGCAAGGGGACTGGACTACTCTCGTTTTGTGAGAGGAACCAGTATAAATTGCTTGTGAGCTTTCTCTCCTTCTCTTATCTTGTTATTATTTGTGTTATTGTGTTACTTATCCGCTGCTAACTTAGTTAAGTTAAGAACTTGAGAAAAGTTTTAACTTGGCTAAAACACAATTCAACCCCCCCCCCTTCTTGTGTTTTCACACCTTCAATTGGTATCAGAGCACTGGTCTGTTACTTTCACCTAACAGTGAGACAGTAAACATCTTGTGAGAACACTATGTCTGGAGGAGACGATAGTAGTACTAGAACAACTGGTGAGGCCAGTGATGCTGGTGGTGGTCCTAGAAATGCTTTTGGTTTTGACTACTTGAGTAATGAATCACATGAACATAGTGGCAATAAAAAAGCCCCTATATTCAATGGTGATGCATCATTATTTGAGTGGTGGAAGGAAAGACTGTATAGTAATATTACTGCTATTGATCATGAGTTGTGGGATTTGGTTGAGCTGGGAGTAACTTTTGAAAACATAAATGTACATGGAAGATTGTCCATTGAGCACAGAAAGTTACTCTCACCAGCTAACTTAAAAATCTACACTAAGCATCATAGAGTAAAGGACATTGTTGTTGGTGCTATAAGACATGAAGATTATGTCAGAATAGAAAACAAGTCCACTGCTAAATCTATCTTTGACTCTATGTGTGCTACCTATGATGGTAATGAAAAGGTTCAAGAGGCTAAGGCTAGTCTCTTGATAAGGCAATATGAATTATTCACCATGCAACAAGATGAAAGCATTGAGACTATGTTTACAAGGTTTCAAATCCTTGTATCTGGTCTTAAAGCTCTTAAGAGGAGTTATTCCACCTATGACCATGTTCAGAAGATTCTGAGGAGTCTTCCTATTGCTTGGAGACCTAAGGTCACTGCAATAGAAGAAGCTCAAAATCTCAAGACTCTGAGCCTTGAGGCTCTGATAAGCAATCTCAGAAGCCATGAGATGGTTCTGAATGCTGATTCAGAAGCTAAGAAAAAGTCCAAGTCTGTGGCTTTACAGTCAACTAGGACTCCTTCTAAAGCTCTTAAGACTCAGCTTCTTGACATTGAAGAGGAATCTTCTGCAGATGGTCAAGAGGAGGAAATGGGTGAAGATGAATTTGCTTTATTCACCAAGTTTCAGCAATGGAACAGATTTAACAAAAGAAATTTCAGAGGAAACAGCTCCAGAAATTTTGTCAGCAAAAAGGATGATCAGAAGAACTGCTTCAACTGTAAGAAGCCAGGACACTTTATTGCTGACTATCCAGAAATGTCTGCAAAAGACAAAAGCAAAAGATACAGCTCAAAGAAGCAACAATTTAAGAGCAAATTGAAAAAGAGTCTGATGGCTACTTTTGAAGAGCTATCATCTGAGGAAGAAGTTAAGGAAGAGGAAGAGGCAAATCTAGCCCTAATGGCTTCAACTGACTCAGATGCAGACTCAGAGGATGAATCAGAATCATATTCAGAAGTTACAGATGAGGTATTTTCTGACTGTTCTAAATCTCAACTTATAACTGCACTTAACAAGGTCATTGAGAAACATCTCAGAGTGTTAAGTAAACAAAAAGCTTTACAAGAAGAGCTTAACACTCTGACTGAACAGACAAACCATTTTCAAGGTCTATATCAAGAAACTCTGAATAGAGTGAATGATTTTGAAAAGGGTTGTGCTGTGTGTCACAAACCTATTGATGAGCAAGAAATAGCTCTTCAACAGTTTGTGCATCTCAACCTTGGGAAGAGCAAAGCTGCAAATAGAATTTATAATGTTTTGAGACATAGAGGAGAAGGACTTGGCTATGAATATGGTAGAACATATTCAAAGCTGAAGACCTTTGCCAAAAAGGTTGGAAAATCTTGGGTTTATTATGTTGTTCCTCCAAGTGAAGAGGGAAAGAAATCTGGTACTCTGGAAAGTGAGGATGATGATCTGAGGGAATTAGAAGCTGACAGCTCAGAGGAACCAAGTTCCTCAGGATCTGGGAAGAAAAGTTCAGAAGATAGAAGTTATTCAGAACCTGAGAATATTTGTTCAGATGTTCTGAAAACTTCAAAATCTGAGACTTCAAATTCTGGAACCAAAGGAACTTCAGTACCTGAGGCAGGTCAATCTAAAGACTCAGAAGTTTTTAAAAGAAAAAAATCAAACTCCAAACCTCAGATGCAATATAGGACTCAGATTATTTATGATTCTAGAGTCAGTAGATATAACCAATCAGAACAAAGGATTGGTGATAAATACAAACTCTGGAGTCATAAACAATCCAAATCCTGGAATAATAACAAATCTCAAACAAAGAAAAAGTTTCAAAAAGGTTATTATTCCAAACCAAGATCTTTCTCTAACACTCAACAACATAGTAAGCATTTGTGGACTAACAAGCGTGGACCCAGAAGATGGGTACCAAAAGCTGAAATAATGTACCATTCAGATTTACCAACTAGGAAAGGATATGTCCTACCTGGAGCATGGAAACAAGTCCAATGCAAAGGAAGAAGGGCTTATGTCCTAGACAAATGGCTGACAGGTTCTCAAGTTAACAATCAGAACTTGAGAAGTGAAGAGGAAGAATACCGGAATGACTTTATCATTAACTGTGATGAAGAATTCTACCGCAATGATTAAAGTTGTTTCTCATACAGCCTACCACTCAAGGAAGTATCATGAATCATTCATGGTACCTGGACAGTGGATGTTCAAGGCATATGACTGGTGACAAACAACTATTTTCTAAGTTGACTCTGAAAGAGGGAGGCTCTGTTGGCTTTGGAGGCAATCAAAAAGGGAAAATAATAGGTACAGGTACAGTAGGTAATTCTTCCCTTTCTATTAATGATGTTTGGTTAGTTGATGGACTCAAACATAACCTATTGAGCATAAGTCAATTTTGCGACAATGGTTATGTAGTTGTCTTTAATAAGGAATCATGTACTGTAACTAAACAATCTGATAACTCCATTGTATTCAAAGGTCTGAGAAAGAACAATGTTTATAAAATAAATCTGTCTGATTTGAATGAACAAAAAGTTGTGTGTCTTCTGACCTTGAGTGAAGAAAAATGGATCTGGCATAAGAGGTTAGGCCATGCTAACTGGAGGTTAATCTCTAAGCTTAGCAAGCTTGACCTTGTCAGAGGTTTACCAAAAATCAAATATCACTCAAACACACTTTGTGGTTCTTGTCAAAAAGGAAAAATTACAAAATCATCTTTTAAACCTAAAAATATTGTTTCTACCTCAAGACCATTGGAACTTCTTCACATTGATCTGTTTGGGCCAGTTAACACTGCCTCTATCAATGGAAATAAGTATGGATTAGTAATTGTTGATGATTACAGTAGATGGACTTGGGTAAAATTCCTAAGAACAAAAGATGAAGCTTATGATGAGTTTAGCATCTTCTGCAAGCAAATTCAAAATGAAAAAGGCTACACTATTTTAAAAGTTAGAAGTGATCATGGTGGAGAATTTGAAAATGAACCTTTTGAAAATTTCTGTGAAAAATATGGCATTCTGCATGAATTCTCTTCTCCTAGAACTCCTCAACAAAATGGGGTTGTAGAAAGGAAGAATAGAACTCTGCAAGAAATGGCCAGAACCATGATGCATGAAACTAATGTAGCAAAGTTTTTATGGGCAGAAGCTTTAAACACAGCATGTTATGTTCAAAATAGAATCTATATCAGATCTAAGTTGAACAAAACTGCTTATGAATTGTTCAAAGGAAGAAAACCTGACATTTCTTATTTTCATCAGTTTGGATGTACTTGTTACATTTTAAACAACAAAGTCCATCTAAAGAAATTTGATGCTAGAGGTTATAAGGGTATCTTTATAGGATACTCTGAACGCTCAAAAGCATACAGACTGTATATTTCAGAAACACACACTGTGGAAGAAACTATGCATGTCAAGTTTGATGACAAAGAGCCTGACCAAGTGTCAGAGCTTGTGGAAGGTTTGTCTAGATTTCAGGTATCAGAGGATCAGTATTCAGATATTCCAAACTACTCAGAACATCCATTCTCTAAAGAACCTCTGAACATGACAGTTCCTACAGACTCTGAACATCAAAGAAATGAAGCAGCTGCTGAACCTGCTGTTGATGAGTATGAAGATGATGAACCCCCTAGAAACACTTTCAAATACAAATCATCACATCCAGAGGAACTGATCTTGGGCAACAAAGATAGTCCAAGAAAGACTAGATCTCAACTGAGAAATGAAGAATCTTTAGTTGGTCTTATTTCAATGATGGAACCTTCAAAGGTTGATGAAGCTCTGAAAGATGATGCTTGGATAGTAGCAATGCAAGAAGAGCTGAATCAATTTCAAAGGAATGATGTATGGACTATTGGTGTTTTGATTGGCTACATTTTGCAAAAGTCAACCAGCCAGATGCTGGACTGAGATGCTGTAGCATTATAGTACAGCATACTGATGCTCTGTTTTCGTGTAGAATTTTTATTTCAAATCTCAGTGAAGATTTGCCTCAATTATACATTCAAGCACGTGCGCCTGGGCAAAACGAGCCTTGCTCAGCAAGTTTTATTGAAGTCGGCTGAAGGAACATGATTTAAAACAAAAATATAATTATATTATATTTTTGCGTTTTTTTTGTTTGGAACAGCAGGAATTATATTTCTAAAAATAATTTAGGGTTGGGCCGCAATTCCTACAGCTGTACATGTCTGAAGACCTAACTTGGACATCAAGACAATTGAAGACTATAAATATGTGAAGCCTCAAGCCTTTACAACTCGTGTGTTCTAAACCTTGTCTTACAAAAAGCGTGCGTTTTTAAGGTTTAGTGTGTGTGTCTTTTGTGAGCCTTTCTTGTGTCGTTTTGATGCAAGTTTAGGACTGGGTTTGTGTTATTTATTGTAAGCTGCTCCTAAGCTTTTAAGCACGGAGTTAGTGTGTGTGATTCACTCATAAGCTTTTAAGCAAGAGTGTGGTCTAGTTTCTAGGAGAGTGTCTCCATCCTGATTATTGTTATTGACAGCAACATAGTATGTGTTGTTAGAGGGAATTTGGGACGGGGTCTCATTATCTAAGAGGTTCTTAGGTAGGATTGCACGGGTAGTGTCTAGGTGATAAGTCAAGTACCGGGTGTTGGTCGAGGGCTTTGAACTAGAGCTATTATAGTGGATTCATTCCTGGATTGGTATCCCCCAGAGTAGGTGACGTTGCACTGAACTGGGTTAACAACTATCTATCTTATTTATTATTCTGCAATTTATATATTTATTTACTGTGTTCTACGACTGTCTTGCTGCAACGTGTGCTATAGCATCTTGTGCAGCATTGTGTTCACTGCGTGCCAGATTTCAATTGGTATCAGAGCAGGCACCCTTTCTGGTTATAGGGTGAGCTCCAGGGAGAATGTCTGGCAACATGGACAAAGAAGGAGGGCTTGTAAGCAGACCACCGCTTCTCGTTGGTATCTCCAACTATGATTATTGGAAATCACACATGATTGCTTTCCTAAAATCTATGGATAGCAAAACTTGGAAGGCTGTTCTGAAAGGATGGGACCCCCCTGTGGTCATGGACAAGGATGGAAAGCCAACACTTGAACTAAAAGCTGAGGAGGACTGGTCTAAAGAAGAGGATGAGCTTGCCTTGGGAAACTCAAAAGCATTATATGCATTATACAATGGGGTAGACAAACACATCTTCAAACTGATCAAAAAATGTGTCTCAGCAAAGGAAGCTTGGAAGATTCTTGAAACTGTTCATGAAGGTACTCCTCAGGTAAAAATGTCTAAATTACAGATTCTTACTACTCAGTTTGAAAATTTACGTATGAAGGATGAGGAAACAATTCAAGATTTTCATATGACTATTCTAGACTATGATAATCAATTTGATGCTTTGGGGGAGAAAATTCCCGAAGAAAAGTTAGTAAGAAAAATGCTTAGATCACTTCCAAAAAATTTGATATGAAAGTCACAGCTATGGAAGAAGCCAAAAACATATCTCAGATGAAGCTGGATGAACTGGTTGGATCACTCCAAACTTATGAAAGTGTTGCAAATGGAAGAAGTGAAAAGAAAAATAAGAGCATTGCCTTCTCATCTAAAAATAATGAAGAAGAACTGGAGGATGAAGAAGAATCTAATGAGAGCATTTCTGAGGCCATGGTGTTATTGGGTAAACAATTCAACAAAGTTCTGAAACGAATGGATAAGACACCCAGATCAAACTTCAAAAACAATGCTCCAGGCACTATGCGCAGTAATGAAAATCAAGGAAAGCCTAAAAGTGATGAAAAATCAAACTTAAACAGAAACATTCGATGCCATGAATGTGAAGGATATGGTCACATCAGACCTGAGTGTCCAACATATCAGAAGAGAACAAAGAAAGGACTAACTGTCAGTTGGTCTGAGGATGATGATTCAGAAGATGATACAGCATCTGTAACTGCGAAACATATCTCAGTCTTAACAGGTATTGTTACATCTGATACAGAATCTGATGATGGAGAGGTAACCTATGAAGAGCTTGCTGAATCCTACAAGGAACTTTGCTCTAAGAGTGAAGAAATTTGCAGGGTTATAGAGAAACAAAAGGTAACCATCAATGAGTTAAAAGCAGAAAAATTTGAGAATATATCAAAGATGGAGGAACTTCAAAAGAAGGTAAATTATCTATCCTCTGATCTTGAAGAAGCTAAGGAAGTCATTGAAAAATTAAATGCTGACATTTGGCGGCTGAGAAAATTCTCTGACATGTTGTATAAAGATGATGAGCATCTTGACAAACTTCATAAGGCTGATGGTCAACTGGAGGAAATCTTAGAGAAAAATGTTCGAAAGCCTAGGAATATTGGGCTTAGCTATGAGAATGTCAACAAATTCAAAAAATACATTCCTGATCTCATGTACATGGATCCTAAATAAACTCAGAAGCAAAGGATGCCTTATCAGAAGCCGCAGCAGCATCCTATGTCAAGAAATAGAAGAAAACACCATGCTTGGATATGTCATTACTGTGGTAGAAAAGGGCACATAAGGCCTTACTGCTACAAACTATTTGGGTACCCTAACAGACGTCCTCAGCACAAACCTGTTTCCACAACTGCCCCTACTCAACAAGAATGGAAACCTAAAGGTGAAAATGAGAAGAAAAGTGATACAACTCAACCTGAGGAAGAGATTACTGCTCTGATTGCTCACACATCACTTAGAGCTTCATCAAGGGAAGACTGGTACTTCGATAGTGGTTGTTCAAGACACATGACCGGAATAAGTAAATTTCTTGTCGGTATAAAGTCTTATTCAACCAGCTTTGTAACCTTTGGTGATGGTGCAAAAGGAGAAATTGTTGGGATAGGGGAGCTCAGAAGTAATAGCTTGCCTAAACTAAACAATGTGCTGTTAGTAAGAGGATTGACTGCAAATTTGATAAGTATTAGTCAACTATGCGACCAAGGAATGAAAGTAAACTTCACCAAGTCTGAATGTTTGGTTACAAATAACGAAGGTGAGATTTTGATGAAAGGTGTCAGATCAAAAGACAACTGCTATCTATGGGTTCCCCAAGAAGAAGCAAACATGTCAACATGCTTAATCACTAAAGAAGATGAAGTAAAACTGTGGCACCAAAAGCTTGGTCATCTTAATCTAAGAAGCATGAAGAAAGCAATATCTAAAGAAGCCATCAGAGGACTACCAAACCTCAAAATTGAAGAAGGTAGCATATGTGGACACTGTCAAATTGGAAAACAAACCAAGATGCCACATCCAAAGCTGCAGCATCTTACCACCACCAGAGTTCTTGAAGTTCTACACATGGACTTGATGGGTCCTATGCAAACTGAAAGCTTAGGAGGAAAAAGGTACGCATATGTTGTTGTTGATGACTTTTCTAGATACACCTGGATAAATTTTATTAGAAAGAAATCAGAAACCTTTGATGTGTTCAAAGATCTATGTATTCAACTTCAAAGGGAGAAAAACAATGTTGTATTAAGGATCAGGAGTGATCATGGTAAGGAGTTTGAAAACTCCAGGTTCTCTGACTTCTGTGCCTCTGAAGGCATCATACATGAATTCTCATCTCCCATTACACCACAACAAAATGTTGTAGTAGAAAGGAAAAATAGAACTATACAAGAGTCTGCAAGGGTAATGTTACATGCAAAGAAGCTGTCACATGGTTTTTGGGCAGAAGCTATGAATACTGCCTGTTATATCCATAATCGTGTCACCCTGAGATCTGGAACTACAACTACTCTGTACGAATTATGGAAAGAGAGGAAGCCTACTGTTAAGCACTTTCATGTGTTTGGAAGTAAATGCTACATCTTGTCTGATAGAGAACCAAGAACCAAAATGGACCCTAAAAGTGATGACGGCATATTCTTGGGATACTCAACAAATAGCAGAGCCTACAGAGTATATAATAATAGAACCAAAACCATGATGGAGTCTATAAATGTGGTAATAGATGACACCTCAAGTGAAACTGCTGAAGATGATACAGAAGATGCTATAGCATCTACAACAGGTGGTGTAGATTGTGAAACTATTAATGAATCCAAGAATGATACAGAGGTTACTGCATCTGAACAAATCTCTGCTACTCCAAAGAAAGGTCCTTCTACTCGTAGTCAAAAGAATCACCCCACAGACCTGATTATTGGTAATCCCAATCAAGGAATTGCTACTAGAAGGACACTTGACTTAGTTTCATGATGGAGTCTATAAATGTGGTAATAGATGACACCTCAAGTGAAACTGCTGAAGATGATACAGAAGATGCTATAGCATCTACAACAGGTGGTGTAGATTGTGAAACTATTAATGAATCCAAGAATGATACAGAGGTTACTGCATCTGAACAAATCTCTGCTACTCCAAAGAAAGGTCCTTCTACTCGTAGTCAAAAGAATCACCCCACAGACCTGATTATTGGTAATCCCAATCAAGGAATTGCTACTAGAAGGACACTTGACTTAGTTTCTAATGCTTGTTTTGTGTCTAAGTTTGAGCCAAAAAATGTGAAGGAAGCTCTCACTGATGAGTTCTGGATAAATGCTATGCAAGAAGAGCTAAATCAGTTCAAGAGGAATGAAGTTTGGGACTTGGTTCCTAGACCAGAAAATGCAAATGTAATTGGTACCAAATGGGTCTACAAGAACAAGTCTGATGAAAGTGGAACTGTGACCAGAAACAAGGCAAGACTGGTTGCACAAGGATACTCACAGATTGAAGGGATAGATTTTGATGAGACTTTTGCTCCGGTTGCTCGTCTTGAATCCATTAGATTACTTCTAGGAGTGGCATGCATTCTAAAATTCAAGTTATTCCAAATGGATGTGAAAAGCGCTTTCCTCAATGGGTACTTAAATGAAGAAGTGTATGTGGAACAACCAAAGGGGTTTGTTGATCCAAGCTTTCCAAATCATGTTTACAAATTAAAGAAGGCTGTATATGGATTAAAACAAGCACCTCGAGCATGGTATGAAAGATTGACTGAGTTCCTTATTAGTCAAGGCTACAGGAAGGGAGGAAATGACAAGACTCTATTTGTGAAAGAAGATCAAGGCAAATATCTGATAGCACAAATCTATGTTGATGACATTGTCTTTGGAGGAATGTCTAGTGAGATGGTACATCATTTCGTGCAGCAAATGCAGTCTGAGTTTGAGATGAGTCTTGTAGGTGAACTAACCTACTTTCTTGGACTCAAGGTAAAACAGATGGAAGATACTATTTTTATCTCCCAAAGCAAGTATGCAAGAAATATAGTGAAGAAGTTTGGTATGGAAAGTGCTGCTCATAAAAGAACACCTGCAGCAACCCATTTAAAGCTTACCAAAGATTAAAAGGGAGTTGATGTAGATCAAAGTCTTTATAGAAGCATGATAGGAAGCTTATTATACCTTACAGCCAGCAGGCCTGATATTACCTTTGCTGTAGGAGTATGTGCTAGGTACCAAGCTGAGCCAAAGATGAGTCATCTTGCTCAAGTGAAAAGAATTTTGAAGTATGTGAATGGTACATGTGACTATGGGATTCTGTATACTCATGGTGAGAATTCTATGCTAGTAGGGTATTGTGATGCTGATTGGGCAGGTTGTGCAGATGATAGAAAAAGCACCTCAGGAGCTTGTTTCTTTTTTGGCAACAATCTTATATCTTGGTTCAGCAAGAAACAGAACTGTGTATCTTTATCTACAGCTGAAGCTGAGTACATAGCTGCAGGAAGTAGCTGCTCCCAGTTATTATGGATGAAACAAATGTTGTTGGAGTACAATGTGGTACAAGATGCTATGGCATTGTACTGTGACAATCTTAGTGCCATCAATATTTCAAAGAATCCTATCCAACATAGCAGGACGAAGCATATTGATATTAGGCACCATTTTATTAGAGATCTAGTTGAAGAAGGTATTGTGACTCTTGAGCATATTTCAACTGAAGAACAATTGGCTGATATTTTTACTAAGGCTCTAGATGCAGTTCAATTTGAAAAATTGCGAGGCAAACTTGGTATTTGCCTGTTTGAAGATTTGTAGCAGTTACAGCACAAAAGGCGTGCAGTTGAAGTGATTCTCCTCACTTCATTCATTGGTGCACGCAAATTAAGGGATGTAATCAAAAACTTCCATAACTTCTTTTTTCACGCGCTACAACCTCATCATTTTCTCTATCACACTATCTCTCTCCATTCTCTCTTTTCAACAACCTCTCAACTTCTTCCATTAATCACCATCATCAAAAACCTCCATCAAAATCCAACAAACATCATGTCGAGTTCTCAAACTTCCTCTCCTGCAAAGAACGACGACACCACACCTTCATATGACTCTCTTCCTCAACAAATCACCGTCGCCTATCCACTTTCAACGGTGTTTCCTGATGATATAACGAAGACGAAGAAGACCACATCGAAGAAAAGCTCTAAACGAAGTCAATCGACTTCTCGTGTGCCATCTGAATCGAAGAAAGCCGGTAAGAGTTCTAAATCTAAATCTACCCTTAAAGCTGTTCATACGATGCGTGAATTGTACCTTGACAATCCTGCTACTCCAAATGTTGATGTTAATGTTGAAGCATCTGAATCTAGTAAGAAGAATTTAAGTTTGGAATTGGATTTAACTGAAACCCTAGGATTAGAAAAACCTAGGTCTGCTGAGAAATTGGGGGAAACCTCTTTGGAAACCCCTGATGTTGCTATTGATGATATTGGCGCTACCTCTAAGGCCAATCTTGAGTCTGAGATGACAGTTGATGAGAATGCAGGTTCTGGGCTAGATGCTGCAAATGATGCTACAACATCTGCAGCACATGTTGATATTAGTGCTTCTGTAGTCCCTGATTCACCAAACTCTCCTGTGGTTCCTGTTAATGAAGAAAGTACTGAAACCACCATCCCTGCTGATGTCATTACTCAGGATAAGGGTAAAACTGTAAGTATGCCTGATACAAGTGAGGCAAATGTAATTGATGTAGAAAGCCTCCAATTCAAGAGTACTCCTAGGGCTGGTATATCTAGGAGGCTGAGAAGTAATACAGGAAAGGATATAGCCACTCCTTCTGAAGCCACCAAAACTAAAATTGGGCCTAAGAAACAGTGGAGCAAGGTCACTGTACCCTCTGGAAGTAAGAAGAAGACTGTGAAGAGAAAAACTATCTCCTCTAGTGACTCTGACTATGAGGAAGATCAGAATGCTGAAGCATCTCCTGCAGCATCTCCTCAAAAATCTGCCAAGAGAAAAAGAATGGCTCCTAATGTCCCATCTGTACCAATTGATAATGTCTCCTTTCATTGTGTTGAGAATGTTGACAGGTGGAAATTTGTGGTCAAAAGAAGAATGGCCATTGAAAGGAATCTTACTGAAGAATTCTTGAAATGTCAAGATATTGTGAATCTGATAGAGACAGTAGGGCTGATGAAAACTGTATCTGAGTTGGGTAAATGCTATGATAAATTGACCAGAGAATTTTTAGTGAACATCCCAGCTGATTGTGATAACTCTTTAAGTCCTGAGTACTTGATGGTGTATGTGAGGGGAAGATGTGTTGACTTTTCACCAGCCATCATCAACCAACATCTAGGTAGATGTGATGTTCCTGCACCTGAATTGGAGATATCTATGAATGAGGTGTGCAAGACAATAACTGGTGACAAAGTGAGATTGTGGCCAAGAGCTGGAAAACTGTCTACTGCAAAATTAACTACAAAGTATGCTCTGCTAAACAAAATTGGTGCAGCCAACTGGGTCCCCACTACACACTCCAATAGTGTAGCTACAGGTTTGGCCAAATTCATCTATGCCATAGGTACTAGTACTGTTTTTGATTATGGCACTCATATTTTTAATGCAACAATTCTCCATGGCTCTTCTACTACTGTAAAGATGCCAATAGCCTTTCCCACTTTGATCTGTGATATTATTTTGTCCCAACATCCTGATATCTGCACTAAGTCTGATGTGCCTGTTCCTAGACCTTCAGCCTTGACCATGGATTTTAGATTGTTGGAGGGTAAACATGCTGCAGACATTGCTGTAGCATCTTTGAAGAAACCAGCTGCAGGCATGACCAACAGACAGATGATTGCTAATCTCAGGGATGTTAGTAAAATGCTGGGTGAGAAGAAGGAACTGGTTGATGGTGTAATCCAAGCCTTGGAGCTTGAGCAGTCACAAGCAAATGAGGATGAAGTTGGTCCTTCCCATGGTGCTTCCCATGATGATGATCTTGCAGATGGTGACACTGTAGAAGAGGAGATGGCCTCTGATGAAAGTCCCTCAATATGATCTGCTTCTGTAACTTTTTCTTTATTTTGGATGTTATTTTTTGAAGGCTTAGTCCTTATGGTTTGTAATATGTGCTATGTGGTTCCTTATGTTCTGACATCCTGTGACTTTGTGCTACTTGGTATTCTATGGTTCTTTGTTTTTGCTCCTATTCTGTGGTACTGACTTTATTTGTCAGAATTTGTGGCTAAAAAGGGGGAGTAAAATGTGTTTATGTGCATGATGCGTTGAACAATGCTATAGCATCCAGTATAGCATGTTGTTGGTTTTATGTGATATGCATGTTTTGAGGGGGAGTGAAGTTTATGCATATGTTGAGGGGGAGTAGGTAGAATTTATTTTTCTACTACTTTTAATATGCATGCTTATATAGGAATTTATTTTTCCTATTCTCTGTGGCGTTGCTTAAATTTTAAGGAGTTTATTTCTCCGATCTTGAATCCACTATGTGAGAGTTTATTTCTCTCTATCTGTACTTTGAAGCTAAGATGTGTTATGTTCCGCTGTTGCATGTCTCTGATGCTTACGTGCTAGCTATCTATTCATCTGATGAATTCCTTTACTTTCTGTAACGACCCATTTTTCGTATTTATATTTCTTAAATGTTATTTGATTTATTAATTGGCTTTTAATTATTTTTAGTGATCGACGAATAATTAGTAAGCGCGAAACTTTAGTTTTGGGCCAAGATTGGGGCGTGGAAAGGCAATGGGCCTAAGCCAATTAGGCTTGGTTCAAGACCCATAGAGAGTAGTATAAGTAGCAAGTCAAACCCATGAATAGTATCACAACTTATTTGAAGGTGTGAAAACACAAGAAGGGGGGGGGGTTGAATTGTGTTTTAGCCAAGTTAAAACTTTTTCAAGTTCTTAACTCAACTACGTTAGCAGCGGATAAATAACACAAACAAAAGCAAGATAGAGAGAGAGATCACACAAGCAATTTATACTGGTTCCTCTCACAAAACGAGAGTAGTCCAGTCCCCTTGCACTTCCAAGGGATTTCACTATAATCACACAAGATTACACCTGCTCAAGCACACAAGCAAGAGACTTCTCAACAATGCTCAAGCACACAAGCTTAAGACTTCACACTTAAGCACACAAGCTTAAGTTATCTCAAGTAATAGAAAAGTATATAACAATATACAACTGCTCTTAACAGAACCTAATGAGAGCCAATACAAAGAGTACAGAGTATTAGACTAAAGTGCAAAAACACTTAACAGCGGTTCAGAGCTTGTATATCACAAAGTTCAGAGTTTGTTCAGCGTACGTTCAATCCTTAATAATTGTATATATATTGCAGCTGATCCTTCTAGTATATATAGTACCGGAAAAGAGTCGTTGCAAAAAAAAGAACCGTTGGAGTTGATAATCTTTTGTCTTCAAGCAGTCTGTCTTGATGCAGTTTGGTTGTATCCAAAACTAAGAAAGAGTTTCAGGTACTTTGACTACAGCAGAGAAGACTTTCCTTATTCAGCTAACAAAACTGAAGACCCACGTTCTCAAGTTAGAACAGACAAACAGAGGGTAGCTGAACTGATCAGGCTTGAAAGGTCCTTTTCTTCATTGGTAGAAGAGTTGACTTGCAAAGGGAATCTTCACAGATATCAAAAAGATCTTCAGAGGTTGATGACGCTTTAGTCACTCAAGAAGTTCTGAAGACTTCATCCTCTGAAGGTTGTAACTTCTGAAGTCCAACATCTTCTGAGCGCTTGTGAACTTCTGAATTCACATCCTCTGAACTTTATATGATGCTTATATCTGCGCACTTAAAATAAGTTTTTAGTCCTTCCAATTGTTAATTAATACTTTGTTATCATCAAAACCTTTATAGATTTAGGGGCAAACATTTTTAAATCAATTTTGTTCCAACAATCTCCCCCTTTTTGATGATGACAAACATAAGTATTAATTGACAATTGTTGTTAAATTAACTTATCATGTTTCTCTTAGGTTTATGAGGTTTGCAAGCTCCCCCTAAGATTGATACTTCATAAAGTCTGAACTTTATGTTTTATCCATGATATTTTAATTTAGTATAAGATTAAGATGGTTTGAAATAAAATCAATTTCATATCTTTCTTCAGAGTGAGAGGTTTGCAAGCTCTCCCCCTAAGTCTCATAAGGCTAAGTTAAAATTGCACTCTTAACTTATCCTTACTAATGAAATTTATTTCAGTTTCAACTAACTTAGTCTCCACATTGAAATACGTAAAACAACTTAAAAGTAACAACTTTTAACATAACGGATAAAAGCGAGATAAAAGTGGTTTCAGTTTTGAACTAATCACTTATCAATTAATGCGTAACTACTCCCCCTTTTGTCATTATCAAAAAGTAAAAAAAATTTATATAACCAAGACAGTCAAAGAAGAAGAGAGGTTGTTACAAAGGTGAATTAATTTCAAAAACGAAAACCAACGCGCTCAAAGGTTTATAAAAAGGTGAACGAGTTAACATGCCTTCTTCACGTAAAAACAAGAGTAAACAAGTGAAACAAGAAAGATTAGGAATAATGAAAAGATTTAGTTTACGCATCGCAGAGTTTAAGAGAAAGAAGGACGAAGATAAACGCGAAGACGAGGAGAAAAATAAAGAAGACAACAAGAAACCACAAGATGCGGAGATAATAATCATCTCATCAGATTCTGAAGCCGAAGAGAATGAAGATGATGCTGACTATGTTGAGTTCTTGGCTAGCTATGTTCCAGAAGAGGAACAAGAAGAAGAAGAACAAGAGCAAAACCCGGATCCCATAGAAATTTCATCAGATGATGCTGAGGAGAAATCAGAGATTTCTTCTGAGTTTTATCCATCTGATTAGGATTAGGTTGTCTTTTTCTTTTTCTTTTTACCAATGTACTCAACATTGTTAGATCACTAATAAAAAAAATTTCGTTTTAAAAAGCATCTTGTGTTCTTATGTTCTTATTTATCAAGAAAATATAAATATCAAGTGAACATGAAAGAAGTAAGCAAGCAAAACATAAACAAAACAACTTGAAATAGATAAACCAGAAAAAGTGTTCAAGAAAATAAAAAGAAAGCTTAAAACAAGTGCTTAGAATCCTAGGGTTTCTTAAGAAAGGCTAAAAGTTGGTCAAATTTGGCGTTCAAAGATCCCACGTTGGAAACCAGACCATCCACTTTGGATTCCAAGTTGAGGTGAGCTGTCCTTTGCCTTTCCAAACCTTCTTGCTGCTCCCTCAGAGCTTCTTGAAAGATCTGCAACTGATCAGCCACAACAGGAGCTTGATCTTGAACCAAAGGCGCTTGTTCTTCAACCAAAGGTGCCTTGCCTTTATCAGAGGGTTCACCTTCCTCTGGGTAATCAATCATCAGCACATCCTCGTGATTCTGAGAAGCCAGCACATCATCCTCTGAAAAGTCCTCGGGTTGCAACTCATTTGCCAACTGGGCGACTCTTGCAGCAGCTTCTTCTAACCTTTCAGACTCAGACCTCTGAGCTTCAAGACTCTGAAACAGCTTGGAGTCTATCCAGATGACTTTGAAAGCGTTCAGACGTTGTTCAGCAGCAGCAAGTGCTTCCAGCTTAGCAAGTTCAAATCCAGCATGATTAAACATGGTTAACCTTTTCAATTCAGCCCTAGCCAGACTTTCCCTCATGAAGCTTATCACATCCAAGTCTCTTCTTCCAATCACAGCCTTAATTTCCTCAGCAGCACCATCCAAAGCATTGCAAATCCTTGCCTTAATGCTTGAAACTTCCAAATCCACATCAGAAGGACAAACTAGAAACCTGTCCTTTAACATAGATAATCTAACCAAGTCATCATGAAACTGAGTGGATAGATTACTAAAAGGGTTAGATGTTGAGGGTGAAGGATTGGGAATGGTAGAGAGATTAGGTGTTTCAGTAGCAGGGTTGTCAATAATCACAACTTCTGCCTCTGAAGACTTGGGAGCACAAGTGTGAATACGCTCAGGAGAAGCATGTTCAGCACTTGGGTTAGGATGGGGTTCAGGGGTTGGTTCAGATGATGAGATGTCAGAAGTTGATTCAGGGTAAATATGTTCAGGAGATGGTTCAGGAGATTTATGTTCAGGGGTTGGTTCAGGGTTAGGTTGTTCAGGAGATTTAAGTTGTGATGATGGTTCAGCAGGTTTAATTGGAGATGGTTGTTTTGTGGTTGAAGCTTGTTCAGGGTTAGGAATAAGTGATTTAGGTTCAGATGGTGATGTGATAGGTGTTTCTTTTTGTGGTTGAGGTTGAGGTGATTTAGGTTTAGGTGGTGATGAAGGTTTTTGGGTGAAAGTTTGATTATTGAGAGGGTCTGGACTAAGATGTTTCTCTAGTTCAGACAAAGGGTTGACAGAGGTTGGAATATCAGAGGTTGGTAAAACAGTTCTGAGAGGTTTGGTGTAACCTATTCCAATCTCATTTTCATTAAAGATGAACTTAGTAGATTTACCTTTACCTTTAGGAGTAGGAGCAGGTCTTTTCCTCAAGCGTGTAGCCAGAGTCTCTTCATCAGATTCAGTCTCATCTTCTGACTCAGATTCTTCAGATGAACTGTCTACCTCAACAACAGCAGGCTCTTTTGAAGCTTCTTCAGTAGCCTTGGCAGCAGATTCTTCATGTTTTCTCTTAGTCCTTTGCTCAGCCATAGATTGTTCAACTTTAACTTTCTTTTGAGCCAAAAGATCTGGCTTAGGTAGATCATCTTGAGCTTCAGCCTTTCTCTTTTGCTTCCTAGAAGGGTTATACTGGTTTGCAGGAGCCTTTGGAACCATACTCCTATCAACAACAAATCCTTCTTGTCTGAGCACTTCCAAATAGTCCTGAATTACATGCTCAGCATCAGCTTCAGAAATAACAGGGTAGCCTTCAACGTACAGACGATTTTCAAGCCTAACAGACAATTCTTTAGGAGGATCAACAGGCTTAGATGCAATCAAACTCATCTTGGATAGAAAACTAGCATTCAGAATCTTTGGATAAAACTTCTTCTGAACTAGTTCTGGGTGGAACTTCTGCAGGTTCTGAATCACATGACCTTGATATAGAAGATCTGACAACAACCTGGGATAAACTATAGTAGTTTTCCTCTGAGACTTACTTGCAAAAATTGCTTCACAAATCCGTTCAAAAAAGTAATCTCCAAGATTAACTCTCTTCCTTGTCAGAAGGAAATATAACAAATGACGATGCGTCCAGGAGATTGTATCAGTCCCTCCAACTCTTGGACTGATAGAAGCAAGGATTATCTTGAACAAAACTCTGCACTCGTCAGTCAATCCTTTGACTTTCCCTTTCAGCTTGAAGTCAGTGCAGATGAGATGCAGAAGATCATCTCTATATCTGGTATCCTTTTCAAAAGCATCTAACTCTATCCCAGAGTTAGGTAGACCAAGGAGAGCATTGAAATGAATTGGTGAGAAAGCCATATTCATCCCACAGATGTTAGACCTAATCTGAACACCTGTAAATTCCAGCAAGCCCATTTCCTTCCTAGTTTTACCCTTCAGACTAGGATTCCTCTCAATAGCAGCAATCTCTTCCTTCTTTGCTTCATGTTTATCAAACACTCTTGCTTTCATCCAAAATTTCTTAAGCAAGTCTGGGTAGATAGGACCGTTAAGCATGTCGAAGTACTTATCCCATCTTTGTGATGTAAAGTACTGCTTAACTTCAAAACCATTTGCAGAAAGACTATCAAAATCCACAATCTTCTCAGACAGAAAGCAAAGTTCAGATTCAGGAAACTCCATCTCGTTCCCAACAATCTGAAGATTCTTGAACATAAACGGTGGAATCTTTGTTGAAGAAGATGACGAAGGTCCGGCCATTGTTGGAGATTAGGGTAGGGTTTGGAAAACTAACGAGAGAGAAAGAAAGTGTGTTGGAGGTTTAGAGAGAATATGAAAGTGTAGGTTGTGAAAGTGAATAGTGTGCAAGTGTATTGTGTAAGTTTATTTAAATGAGTACAGTTAACATGAAAATAGCAAATTTGGGAAGTTACGCTAATTGACAGAAAGTTGAATACCAAAAATCATCATTAACCACCCACTACCTGACACACGTAGACCACGTGCAGAAATTTACTCGGTAACTGCTATTTTAATGGACAACTGTTCAGCAGTGAATACTAAACGTTTCCCACTTAAATAGTTCAGAGCCTCTGAGTTATTTAAAATTCTCTATCAGAGTTAGGTACTTCAGAGCTTGTGTTTCAGATGATCTGAATCATAAGTTCTGATATACATAACCTCTTACACTTTAAGTGAAAAAAAAATTTCATTCAGAGATTGAAAACATGTTCAGATGTTTCTTTATAAAATCAAATCTTTCAACAGGTAAGGCTTTAGTAAATATGTCAGCCCATTGATTTTCAGTATCAACAAACTTAATATCTATAATGCCTCTCTGAACATAATCTCTGATAAAATGGTGTTTGATTTCAATATGTTTGGCTCTAGAGTGTAGGATAGGATTTTTAGATAAATGAATGGCTGCAGTATTATCACAATATAAAGGAATATTGTTACTGCTTACCTGATAATCTTCCAACTGATACTTTAGCCAGAGTAGTTATGTACAACACTTAGCTGCTGAAATGTATTCTGCTTCTGCTGTAGACAAAGCTATAGTAGTTTGTCTCTTACTAGCCCAGGAGATAAGGTTTTCACCAACAAATTGACAATTGCCACTTGTGGATTTTCTTTCAATTTTATCTCCAGCATAGTCAGCATCACAGAATCCATTTAGCACATAATCATTGGATTTCTTATAGAGAAGTCCAAGATTAGTTGTTCCTTTCAGATACCTAAAGATTCTCTTTACAGCAGTAAGATGAGACTCTCTAGGATCTGACTGGAATCTTGCACATAAGCATACACTGAATAAAATATCTGGTCTAGAGGCTGTCAGATAGAGTAAGGAACCAATCATACCTCTGTAGACCTTTTGATCTACTTTTCCTTCATCATCTGACTTGCTCATGTTGGTAGTTGAGTGCATAGGAGTGTTCATTATCTTGCAGTCATCTAGATTGAACTTCTTCAGAAGTTCCTTGGTATATTTTGATTGATGAACATAAGTTCCTTCCTTCTTCTGATTGATTTGAATTCCAAGAAAGAATTTCAATTCTCCCATCATGCTCATTTCAAATTCATCCTGCATTATCTTAGAAAAATTCTTGCACAAGGAAGCATTAGTTGAACCAAAAATAATATCATCAACATAAATTTGAATGATTAAAATGTCTTCTTTGGTTGTTTTTCTAAAGAGTGTGCAGTCAACCTTTCCTTTTTCAAAACCTTTTTCAAGAAGGAAATTACTGAGTCTATCATACCAAGCTCTTGGAGCTTGTTTCAGACCATACAGTGATTTCTTCAATTTAAAAACATGTTCTGGGTTTGAGACATCTTCAAAACCAGGAGGTTGCTTAACATACACTTCTTCAGAAATAAAACCATTTAAGAAGGCACTTTTAACATCCATCTGATACAAGGTTATTCCATGATTAACAGCATAAGATAGAAGTAACCTGATTGCTTCAAGTCTAGCAACTGGTGCAAAGGTTTCAGTATAGTCAATCCCCTCTTGTTGACTATAACCTTGTGCAACCAATCTAGCCTTGTTTCTTACCACTTCACCTTGTTCATTCAGCTTGTTTCTGAATACCCATTTTGTTCCAATAATGTTCTTGTGTGAAGGCTTAGGCACTAGAGTCCACACATCATTCCTTTGAAATTGATTCAGCTCTTCTTGCATTGCTACAATCCAAGCATCATCTTTCAGAGCTTCATCAATCTTTGAAGGTTCCATCATTGAGATAAGACCAACTAAAGATTCCTCATTTCTTAGTTGAGATCTTGTCTTTCTTGGACTATCCTTGTTGCCTAATATCAGTTCCTCTGGATGTGATGATTTGTATTTGAAAGTATTTCTTGGGGGCTCATCATCTTCAGACTCATCAACATCAGGTTCAGCAGTTGCTTCAGTTCTTTGTTGTTCAGAGTCTGTAGGAACTGTTGTATTCAGAGGTTCTTCAGAGAATGGATGTTCTGAATAGTTTGGAATATCTGAATATTGATCCTCTGATACCTGAAATCTAGACAAACCTTCCACAAGCTCTGACACTTGGTCAGGCTCTTTGTCATCAAATTTGACATGCATAGTTTCTTCCACAGTATGTGTTTCAGAAATATACAGTCTATATGCTTTTGAGCGTTCAGAGTATCCTATAAAGATACCCTTATAACCTCTAGCATCAAATTTCTTTAGATGGACTTTGTTGTTTAAGATATAACATGTACATCCAAACTGATGAAAATAAGAAATGTCAGGTTTTCTTCCTTTGAACAATTCATAAGCAGTTTTGTTCAATTTAGATCTGATATAGATTCTATTTTGAACATAACATGCTGTGTTTACAGCTTCTGCCCATAAAAATTTTGCTACATTAGTTTCATGCATCATGGTTCTGGCCATTTCTTGCAGAGTTCTATTCTTCCTTTCAACAACCCCATTTTGTTGAGGAGTTCTAGGAGAAGAGAATTCATGCAGAATGCCATATTTTTCACAAAAGTTTTCAAAAGGTTCATTTTCAAATTCTCCACCATGATCACTTCTAACTTTTAAGATAGTGTAGCCTTTTTCATTTTGAATTTGTTTGCAGAAGATGCTAAACTCATCATAAGCTTCATCTTTTGTTCTTAGGAATTTTACCCAAGTCCACCTACTGTAATCATCAACAATTACTAATCCATACTTCTTTCCATTGATAGAGGCAGTGTGAACTGGCCCAAAAAGATCAATGTGAAGAAGTTCCAATGGTCTTGAAGTAGAAACAATGTTCTTAGGTTTAAAAGATGATTTTGTAATCTTTCCTTTTTGACAAGAACCACAAAGTGTGTTTGAGTGATATTTGATTTTAGGTAATCCTCTGACAAGGTCAAGCTTGCTAAGCTTAGAGATCAATCTCCAGTTAGCATGGCCTAACCTCTTATGCCAGACCCATTTTTCTTCACTCAAAGTCAAAAGACACATCACTTTTTGTTCATTCAAATCAGAAAGATTAATTTTATAAACATTGTTCTTTCTAAGACCTTTGAATATAATGGAATTATCAGATTGTTTGGTTACAGTACATGATTCCTTATTAAAAATGACTACATAACCATTGTCGCAAAATTGACTTATGCTCAATAGATTATGCTTAAGTCCATCAACTAACCAAACATCATTAATAGATAGGGAAGAATTACCTACTGTACCTGTACCTATTATCTTTCCTTTTTGATTACCTCCAAAGCCAACAGATCCTCCTTCTTTCATAGTCAGCTTAGAAAATAGTTGTTTGTCACCAGTCATATGCCTTGAACATCCACTATCCAAATACCATGAATGATTCATGATACTTCTTTGAGTGGCAGGCTGTATGAGAAACAACTTTAATCATTGCGATAGAACTCTTCATCAAGGTTAATGATAAAGTCATCCCAGTATTCTTCCTCTTCATTGTCCAAGTTCTGATTGTTAACTTGAGAACTTGTCAACCATGTGTCTAGGACATAAGCCCTTCTTCCTTTGCATAGGACTTGTTTCCATACTTTAGGTAAGACATATCCTTTCCTAGTTGGTAAATCTGAATGGTACATAATTTCAGCTTTTGGTACCCATCTTCTGGGTCCACGCTTGTTAGTCCACAAATGCTTATTATATTGTCTAGTGTTAGAGAAAGATCTTGGTTTGGAATAATAACCTTTTTGAAACCTTTTCTTTGTTTGAAATCTGTTATTGTTCCAAGATTTGGAATGTTTATGATTCCAGGGTTTGTATTTATCATCAATCCCATGTTCTGATTGATTATATCTACTGACTCTAGAATCATAAATAATCTGAGTCTTGTACTTCATCTGAGATTTGGAGTTTGAATTTTTTCTTTTAAAAATTTCTGATGTTTTAGAATGACTAGCTTCAGGTACTGAAGTTCCTTTGAATCCAGAATTTGAAGTCTCAGATGTTGAAGCTTTCAGGACTTCTGAACTAATGTTCTCAGGTTCTGAACAACTTCTATCTTCTGAACTTTTCTTTCCAGATCCTGAGGAACTAGGTTCCTCTGAGCTGTCAGCTTCTAAATCACTCAGATCATCATTGTCATTTTCAACAATACCAGGATTCTTTCCCTCTGCACTTGGTGGAACAACATAATAAACCCAAGATTTTCCAACCTTTTTGGCAAAGGTCTTCAGCTTTGAATATGTTCTACCATATTCATAGCCAAGTCCTTCTCCTCTATGTCTCAAGACATTATAAATTCTATTAGCAGCTTTGCTCTTCCCAAGGTTGAGATGCACAAACTGTTGAAGAGCTATTTCCTGCTCATCAATAGGTTTGTGACAAACAGCACAACCCTTTTCAAAGTCATTTACTCTATTCAGAGTTTCTTGATAAAGACCTTGAAAATGTTCTGCTTGTTCAGTCAGAGTGTTAAGCTTTTCTTGTAAAACTTTTTGTTTACTTAACACTCTGAGATGTTTCTCAATGACCTTGTTAAGTGCAGTTATAAGTTGAGATTTAGAGCAGTCAGAAAATACCTCATCAGTTACTTCTGAATCTGATTCTGATTCATCGTCTGAGTCTATATCTGAGTCAGTTGAAGCCATCAGGGCTAGATTTGCCTCTTCTTCTTCCTCAACTTCTTCCTCAGATGATAGCTCTTCAAAGGTAGCCATTAGACTCTTTCTCAATTTACTCTTGAATTGTTGCTTCTTTGAGCTGTATCTTTTGCTTTTGTCTTTAGCAGACATTTCTGGACAATCAGCAATAAAGTGTCCTGGCTTCTTACAGTTGAAGCAGTTCTTCTGATCATCCTTTTTGCTGACAAAATTTCTGGAGCTGTTACCTCTGAAATTTCTTTTGTTAAATCTGTTCCATTGCTGAAACTTGGTGAATAAAGCAAACTCATCCTCATTCATCTCATCCTCTTGACCATCAGCAGAAGATTCTTCTTCAATATCAAGAAGCTGAGTCTTAAGAGCCTTAGAAGTAGTCCTA
Organism: Trifolium pratense; assembly: GCF_020283565.1. Lineage (NCBI taxonomy): Eukaryota > Viridiplantae > Streptophyta > Magnoliopsida > Fabales > Fabaceae > Trifolium > Trifolium pratense. The sequence goes on along the minus strand of NC_060063.1, from coordinate 20,155,575 downwards.
GTTGACTGTAAAGCCACTGACTTGGACTTCTTCTTAGTTTCTGAGTCAGCATCCAGAACCATCTCATGGCTTCTGAGATTGCTTATCAGAGCTTCAAGACTCAGAGTCTTGAGATTTTGAGCTTCCTCTATTGCAGTGACCTTGGGTCTCCAAGCAATAGGAAGACTTCTCAGAATCTTCTGAACATGGTCATAGGTGGAATAACTTCTCTTGAGAGCTTTAAGACCAGATACAAGGATTTGAAACCTTGTAAACATAGTCTCAATGTTTTCATCTTGTTGCATAGTGAATAGTTCATATTGCCTTATCAAAAGACTAGCTTTAGCCTCTTGAACCTTTTCATTACCATCATAGGTAGCACACATAGAATCAAAGATAGATTTAGCAGTAGACTTGTCCTCTATTCTGACATAATCTTCATGTCTAATAGCACCAACAACAATGTCCTTTACTCTATGATGCTTAGTGTAGGTTTTTAAGTTAGCTGGTGTGAGTAACTTTCTATGCTCAATGGACAACCTTCCATGTTCATTTAAGTTTTCAAAAGTTACTCCCAGCTCAACCAAATCCCACAACTCATGATCAATAGCAGTAATATTGCTATACAGTCTTTCCTTCCACCACTCAAATAATGATGCATCACCATTGAATATAGGGGCTTTTCTATTGCCACTATGTTCATGTGATTCATTACTTAAGTAGTCATAACCAAAAGCATTTCTAGGACCACCACCAGCACCACTGGCCTCACCGGTTCTAGTGCTACTATCGTCTCCTCCAGACATAGTGTTCTCACAAGATCTTTACTGTCTCACTGTTAAGTGAAAGTAACAGACCAGAGCTCTAGATACCAATTGAAGGTGTGAAAACACAAGAAGGGGGGGGGTTGAATTGTGTTTTAGCCAAGTTAAAACTTTTTCAAGTTCTTAACTCAACTACGTTAGCAGCGGATAAATAACACAAACAAAAGCAAGATAGAGAGAGAGATCACACAAGCAATTTATACTGGTTCCTCTCACAAAACGAGAGTAGTCCAGTCCCCTTGCACTTCCAAGGGATTTCACTATAATCACACAAGATTACACCTGCTCAAGCACACAAGCAAGAGACTTCTCAACAATGCTCAAGCACACAAGCTTAAGACTTCACACTTAAGCACACAAGCTTAAGTTATCTCAAGTAATAGAAAAGTATATAACAATATACAACTGCTCTTAACAGAACCTAATGAGAGCCAATACAAAGAGTACAGAGTATTAGACTAAAGTGCAAAAACACTTAACAGCGGTTCAGAGCTTGTATATCACAAAGTTCAGAGTTTGTTCAGCGTACGTTCAATCCTTAATAATTGTATATATATTGCAGCTGATCCTTCTAGTATATATAGTACCGGAAAAGAGTCGTTGCAAAAAAAAGAACCGTTGGAGTTGATAATCTTTTGTCTTCAAGCAGTCTGTCTTGATGCAGTTTGGTTGTATCCAAAACTAAGAAAGAGTTTCAGGTACTTTGACTACAGCAGAGAAGACTTTCCTTATTCAGCTAACAAAACTGAAGACCCACGTTCTCAAGTTAGAACAGACAAACAGAGGGTAGCTGAACTGATCAGGCTTGAAAGGTCCTTTTCTTCATTGGTAGAAGAGTTGACTTGCAAAGGGAATCTTCACAGATATCAAAAAGATCTTCAGAGGTTGATGACGCTTTAGTCACTCAAGAAGTTCTGAAGACTTCATCCTCTGAAGGTTGTAACTTCTGAAGTCCAACATCTTCTGAGCGCTTGTGAACTTCTGAATTCACATCCTCTGAACTTTATATGATGCTTATATCTGCGCACTTAAAATAAATTTTTAGTCCTTCCAATTGTTAATTAATACTTTGTTATCATCAAAACCTTTATAGATTTAGGGGCAAACATTTTTAAATCAATTTTGTTCCAACATTATTTTCTTTGAGTTAAAAAAGTTAGTAAGCAGGAGCAAAGCAAAAAACCCTAGGAAGAGGGAGAGAGATCACAAGCAAGAGAGAAGAGGAAAGGCTTGGATCACCATCTTTGCTAAGGTAAGAGATTAGAATTCATGATTGTTGAGTGATCAAGAGAGGGGAGATTGCCTATATCTCCATTCCCGAACTCTCTCACTCAATTTCTTTTAGGTTTTGAGAAGTTTTTGTATGTGTGTGTGTGATGTTCTTCATCATCACTTTGTATGTGTTAATCACTAGCTTGATTCCATGAAAAATATGTATGTGTTTGAATCATGTTTGAAAAGTTTATGAAAGTTGCTTAAAACCCAAGAAATTGGCATGATTTTGATTGTTTGATGTATTTGGATGTTTGGAAGGGATGATTAATGTTCCTTGATATCATATATGCTTGGAATTGTTGTTTAAGAGAATTTATAACATGTTTGAATGAATTTTTGGTTGGTTTCAATGTTAAACCGCCTTTGGAAAACCCACAGGAAATGCACGGTCGCTGAGCGAGCTTGCAGCGAGCTTTAGCGAGCGTGTCTGTTCTTGAGTGGTCGCTGAGTGAGGCTTCAGCGAGAGATAGCGACCAGCTCGCTGACTCTCGCCAGTGCTCGCCAGGATCCCATGACCACTGCCGTTTGGTCGCCAGTGTTCGCTGATTTTCGCTGAGCGAGGGAACTGATTTTCCAAATTTTGTTGTGGAGTCCTATAATTTATAATGGGCTATTGGGGTATGTTTCCTTGGTATTATAGTGTATTACCAAAGCTTAAAATATATGATTTGTACGTGTATGCAATAAGTTGCAGTTTAAAGTGAGTAATGTGATGTTTTGGCATTAATTTGTAATGTTAAGTGAATGTGTTAGGATTGTGTTCCCGCATTCATAAAAGAGTAGCTTCGAGCTAGAGAATATCATATGGTTGATATGTGCATACATACATGCATTCATGATTGTATGTGAACATTGGAAACTTGGGTTCCAATAACGAAAATGGATTATGTGTCCATAATGAAGTCGAGGATCGGATTAGATGAATCCATGAGTCCAGAGCTGCTATCCAACAGGATATAAAACTGTGTTGGCTTATCCAAGGGAGATAAGATGGTTCGGTAAGTTCCGACATATCCAGCAAGATATAAAACTGTTCTTGGTCCACCGTTGGTGAGACGCCTTGGTACCACATGCATTTAGTCATGTCTAGGGGTGGCATGACAGTGAATTAATTGGCATTCGATTGCATTAGGGTATATGCACATATACTTGGTAATTGCTATGTGACATTACTTGACTGGTTTTGACGTGTTTGCTGTAAGTAACATACTAGGTAAATTCCTATGTATTTAATACTCTAATTGTAGGGCGTGAGTTAGAATATGTATGATAGTTCGAAAGTGTAAGGCCTTTCTTATACTCGTATGATATGCGATTATGTTTTTCTAACTCTCTGCTTTGTGTTAATTGCTGGACCTTTGGGGGTTCAGATATTCAGGCTGAGGACTGTGCCGACGATTAGACTGCTGTTTTTAGCTTGCCGTTGAAGTATCTTTTGGTGAGGAGACTTAGCATAGATTTCTCCTTTTAGTGCTAGCTTTTGGCTAGAGTTTGTAAATAGTAACTGCTCTGGTAATGTAACATCGAGTCGGGGATTACGCTTGGCTTTCATCGTATATCGGTGTTACCTTTTTGTTATGCTAGTTCTTGTATAAGTGACATCCTTAGGGATGAATATGGCTTATGTATATATATATATATATATATATATATATATATATATATATATATATGCATGCTTGGTTTTTATTGAATCCGCTGTTGCTTTTCATGTTAAACTTCATGACGCTCTGTGTGTATGCTTGTGTTTTAATTACCGCGTGGCACTCTGCCTTTACACTTGTTAAAAAGTTTTTAATATTACGTTTTTAAGGGTAGTATGGGTTAGGGTGTTACACTTTCTTTCCTAGTTGTGTGCGTATGTTGACTCGAAGGAAAGTTCAAATAGCTTAGCATCGTTCTACTTTCTTTCCTAGTTGTGTGCTTATGTTGACTCGAAGGAAAGTTTAGACTGTATCTCTCTATGCACTGGCCTAAGGTTGTTTTAGCCAAAATTTTCCAAAGGGGGAGATTGTTGGTGTTTTGATTGGCTACATTTTGCAAAAGCCAACCAGCCAGATGCTGGACTGAGATGTTGTAGCATTATAGTACAGCATACTGATGCTCTGTTTTCGTGCAGAATTTTTATTTCAAATCTCAGTGAAGATTTGCCTCAATTATACATTCAAGCACGTGCGCCTGGGCAAAACGAGCCTTGCTCAGCAAGTTTTATTGAAGTCGGCTGAAGGAACATTATTTAAAACAAAAATATAATTATATTATATTTTTGCGTTTTTTTTGTTTGGAACAACAGGAATTATATTTCTAAAAATAATTTAGGGTTGGGCCGCAATTCCTACAGATGTACATGTCTGAAGACCTAACTTGGACATCAAGACAATTGAAGACTATAAATATGTGAAGCCTCAAGCCTTTACAACTCGTGTGTTCTAAACCTTGTCTTACAAAAAGCGTGCGTTTTTAAGGTTTAGTGTGTGTGTCTTTTGTGAGCCTTTCTTGTGTTGTTTTGATGCAAGTTTTGGACTGGGTTTGTGTTGTTTATTGTAAGCTGCTCCTAAGCTTTTAAGCACGGAGTTAGTGTGTGTGATTCACTCATAAGCTTTTAAGCAAGAGTGTGGTCTAGTTTCTAGGAGAGTGTCTCCATCCTGATTATTGTTATTGACAGCAACATAGTATGTGTTGTTAGAGGGAATTTGGGACGGGGTCTCATTATCTAAGAGGTTCTTAGGTAGGATTGCACGGGTAGTGTCTAGGTGATAAGTCAAGTACCGGGTGTTGGTCGAGGGCTTTGAACTAGAGCTATTATAGTGGATTCATTCCTGGATTGGTATCCCCTAGAGTAGGTGACGTTGCACTGAACTGGGTTAACAACTATCTGTCTTATTTATTATTCTGCAATTTATATATTTATTTACTGTGTTCTGCGACTGTCTTGCCGCAACGTGTGCTATAGCATCTTGTGCAGCATTGTGTTCACTGCGTGCCAGATTTCATGGACTCTAGTGCCTAAACCTTCACACAAGAACATTATTGGAACAAAATGGGTATTCAAAAACAAGCTGAATGAACAAGTTGAAGTGGTAAGAAACAAGGCTAGATTGGTTGCACAAGGTTATAATCAGCAAGAGGGGATTGACTATACTGAAACTTTTGCACCAGTAGCTAGACTTGAGGCTATCATGTTACTTCTATCTTATGCTGTTAATCATGGAATAATCTTGTATCAAATGGATGTTAAAAGTGCCTTCTTAAATGGTTTTATTTCTGAAGAAGTGTATGTTAAGCAACCTCCTGGTTTTGAAGATGTCTCAAACCCAGAACATGTTTTCAGATTGAAGAAATCACTGTATGGTCTGAAACAAGCTCCAAGAGCTTGGTATGATAGACTCAGTAATTTCCTTCTTGAAAAGGGTTTTGAGAAAGGGAAGGTTGACTGCACACTCTTTAGAAAAACAACCAAAGAAGATATTTTGATCATTCAAATTTATGTTGATGATATTATTTTTGGTTCAACTAATGCTTCCTTGTGCAAGAATTTCTCTAAGATAATGCAGGATGAATTTGAAATGAGCATGATGGGAGAATTGAAGTTCTTTCTTGGAATTCAAATTAATCAGAAGAAGGAAGGAACTTATGTTCATCAATCAAAATATACCAAAGAACTTCTGAAGAAGTTCAACCTAGATGATTGCAAGATAATGAACACTCCCATGCATTCAACTACCAACATGAGCAAGACAGAAGATGAAGGAAAAGTAGACCAAAAGGTCTACAGAGGTATGATTGGTTCCTTACTCTATCTGACAGCCTCTAGGCCAGATATTTTATTCAGTGTTTGCTTATGTGCAAGATTCCAGTCAGATCCTAGAGAATCTCATCTTACTGCTGTAAAGAGAATCTTTAGGTATCTGAAAGGAACAACTAATCTTGGACTTCTCTATAAGAAATCCAATGATTATGTGCTAAATGGATTCTGTGATGCTGACTATGCTGGAGAAAAAATTGAAAGAAAATCCACAAGTGGCAATTGTCAATTTGTTGGTGAAAACCTTATCTCCTGGGCTAGTAAGAGACAAACTACTATAGCTTTGTCTACAGCAGAAGCAGAATACATTTCAGCAGCTAAGTGTTGCACACAACTACTTTGGTTAAAATATCAGCTAGAAGATTATCAGGTAAGCAGTCACAATATTCCTTTATATTGTGATAACACTGCAGCCATTCATTTATCTAAAAATCCTATCCTACACTCTAGAGCCAAACATATTGAAATTAAACATCATTTTATCAGAGATTATGTTCAGAGAAGCATTATAGATATTAAGTTTGTTGATACTGAAAATCAATGGGCTGACATATTTACTAAAGCCCTACCTGTTGAAAGATTTGATTTTATAAAGAAACATCTGAACATGTTTTCAATCTCTGAATGAAAAATTTTATTTGGCAATTAAAGTGTAAGAGGTTATGTATGTCAGAACTTATGGTTCAGAACATCTGAAACACAAGCTCTGAAATACTTAACTCTGATAGATCTTTATTTTAAAACTTAGAGGCTCTGAACTATTTAAGTGGAAAACGTTTAGTATTCGTTGTTGAACAGTTGTCCATTAAAATAGCAGTTACCAAGTAAACTTCTGCACGTGGTCTACGTGTGTCAGGTAGTGGGTGGTTAATGATGACTTTTAGTATTCAAATTTTTGTCAATAAGCGTAACTTCCCAAATTTGCCATTTTTGTGTTAACTGTACGCATTTAAATAAACTTACACAATACACTTGCACACTTTTCACTTTCACAACCTACACTTTCTTTTCTCTCTAAACCTCCAACAAAAATCTTCTTTCTCTCACATTAGTTCCTACCCTTACCTAAACTTCATCATGTCTGGTTCTTCTTCAACTTCAACAACCAAGATCCCTCCGTTCATGTTCAAACATATTGTAACACCCAAACCCATTATTTATATATTTCTACCTTAGTAAAATCTTTTTCAAAATACGCAACGGAAAATCACATTTAATTTATTGAATATCGGTTCGAGTATTACACTCCTCTATCAAAATAATACCAATGTAATTAATTAGTAAAAATAGTGTTTATACAAATCTTTGAATCAAATAATGTATTTATTGATTATACAAAACAACCAAGACAATAGACTTTATATACAATATAAAACCCTTTCCCGTGTCACAATCAGAGCAGAGCTTCACCGACGACTCGACATCGAATACCACAAAACCTGTAAATCTGGACCCCCAACGGTCCAGCACATAACACATAAAAGAGAGTTAGATAACATACTCAAAATATACAAGTGTAAGTAAAGGGTACTTAAACACTTCTTCATAAAACATGCATAATCATACATTATACATATACATCACTATCATTCATGCATATTCATATATCATGCATATACTTCATTTATCACCTAATCAATCATTCACAAAATACACCAAACATATAGTTTCACGTCGTCTCGGACAATACCAAAACATCAACAAATACATTGTTCAGATTATGGTCATGACGGACCCTGCGTTGTTCATTTTATAGTCATGACGGACTCTGCTCCTCACATACGGATTAACAATCAACATTTACCATGTGTCAAACATCATTTATTATAAAATGCACACATAATCCCTAATGCAATCTAATGCTTCACATTCATGTTATGTCCTCTAGACACCTCTAATGCATGTGGTACCATCGTCTTTATCAGGGTATTTCACCTCTGATATCCTTCTTTATCAAACAAATATAGTTTGATATCCTTCTTTATTGGACAAGCCAATATCCCTAAATATTCATGATGCATGCACTCAAAACTCATGAATATATTCATCAACAATTTTGGCATATAGCCCATCAACAATAACGTGGAACACTATCCAACGTCCGTCTTTATTAAGATAATCAATACCTTAATATCCGTCTTTATCGAATAACATAATTCGATATACTTCTTTATTAGAATAACATACTCTAATATCCTTCTTTATTAAGTTGATTAACACCTTAATATACTTCTTTGACATTTTAACAAACATCATCAACACAATCAACAACAATTATATTCCACACATATAATCAACAACTATCATCACAATACAATTAATCATGGTTATAAACACCTAATTGCATGTTAGGATACCTTAAATCCATGTTACAAGTGCCTAATTGCACTTAAAACAATTATCAAAAAGTTGCTGTCACAGTGTTGTTCGCTAAGCGAAGGCATAGCGAAGGCTTAGCGAAGCTGTTCGCTAAGCGAAGGCCTAGCGAAGGCTTAGCGAAGCTCACCAGAGGATCACCTGCTCGTGGCGAAGCTGTAGCGAAGCTGTGGCGAGCTGTTCGCCACACGTTCGCTAAGCGAAGGCCTAGCGAACGCCTCCTGTCAGGACAGTTCAAAACCTGCGTTTTCCACACCAATTCACCCAAAAATCCCATTTTTCATGTTATAAACCCCAAATAAGTTCATATTCAAGCATAACAAGCACATCTAAACACAAAAGGACAGTTCATTCCTCAGATCTACATCATAAACATCGAAAAAGTAGAGATTAAACACTTCTTCATCAAAACACTCAAGAACACTAAGTTCTTGAGTTTAATCTTTCATACAACTCGTTTTTACCATTATTTCCGTTCATTAATCATGTTACAAGCATGTTAAACATATCAAGAACCTTAGGAACGATTTTCATCAAGAAAATCCATTCCAATCTAAAACGAAAATGGGGTGGAGGAAGTTCGGGTGAGGAGAAATCGACATTCTCCCCTTCCTCGAGTCACCCACGAATATGAAATCTACTCTCTTACCTTAATCCGACGAAAGCTCGACAATTGCTCCTCGAATCTCTCCTCCAAGCTCTTGCCCTAGCTCACCCATGCTCTTCCTTCTCTCTAAGCTCCAAGACAAAGAGAAAAATATGAGCTTTCTCTCTCTCCCTTGCCCTATATGGGCGCCCCTCACATGCTAAGGCCCATTGGGCCTCAAGCCCAATCGCTTGGCCCAACTCGCGTTAACTCTCACTAACTCGCGCGTTAACTAAAACTCTCGATAAATAACATAAAGTTACTATCTTACTTAAAAACCACATCACCAAATAATTAAACACTTAAATAGTGAATAATAAATTTGGGTCGTTACAACTCTCCCCTACTTAAAAGATTTTCGCCCTCGAAAATTACGCGACTAAAACAACTCCGGATAACTCCTGTATCCGACCCTCCAACGAAACGCTCAAAACACTACACATTACCAAGTATGACAAAATTAGTTTATCCCATCCAACACAATTTTTGTCCATTTATCAACAAGAGATCAAGGACGGCCAGTTCCTCAATTTGTCGATAGATAGTCAACAATCATGATATCGGCATAAACCATTCTTATCAAACCGCTAAAACGTCAACTTCGCACGAAACATCCACAGACTCACATTCTACAGTACTCACAACTCTACCCCAAAACAGGTACAAACAATCGAACCCTCCGAAAGATACTTCCGTGGAATACTTCCACAACTCCATAATTCTCATAAACCTTTGATTCCCTCATGAATCACTTAACCGTGTTACATCACTTATTCATATTCGAATCTTATTCCAACATATCACTCGATAATTCAATTCCAACAATCACTTGATGACCAACATTCTCAAACTTCATTGACACATGCTAAAAACTACCGTCTCTAACCGTCAAATTCCTTTTCTCACATTGAGTCGAATCCAATACGACTACTCTGTTCCCAAGTAATCTCTCAACCAATATTTGCATTCCTTAACGCAAACATTTTCCAATACCACTTCTCCTTAATCCCTTAGCAATTTGCTACTTCAAAATTAGGCTACCGCCTAAAATTGGTTCTCCAAACAATCATAACCTCTATCTCGTTGATTCCAAACGACATCTTCAATTCGCCCATAATCCATCTATCAATGTTCCTCATCATCTTGCATTGCAACAAGCATAATCTTCTCCGTTTATTCACTCATCGGTTTCTTATTCACTTACGACCTAATTCTATCCATTAAATTCTAATATAAGGTACAAGGCCTTCCCAATATCAACTCTTGAATTAAATCCACAAAGCTCCAAATACTCGTCATACGATCTAATTTGTCACCGATTACGACCATACTACATCAACATCCACGATGCATCTAACAACACTAGTCTCCACCGACTTTCCTATTCCATAAATCCAAATTTCCTTAGCAAATACTTACTCACTCTTATCTTGTGGGCACTACCAAATGCTCTCTGACGCTTACTTTAGGCATCACCTTCAACCCCTTACTATATGTGCTCAAACACAACATCTACTCACATGTGCGGTAATCCTTTTCGCAAACTCTCACCTAACACAAGTCACTTCCAACATGACCTCCTACTACTCATTCTCAACACGTTCTCCAACGGCGAACTTTCTTATTCTTCATTATTCAAAAATGATACCTCTCATTTAGCTTCATCTCCACTTCTAGGATCTCATTCAACTTCGACACAAATTGCCCTGTCATTATCCAAATCCAATTACCCTTTCTTCGGCAAGCCTCTCACAAAATCTTTCGGATTGTTATCCTACTTCCATCTTCGAATAAACTCGACTACTCATACAATCCTTACTTCCAACGATTCAACAGACATACCAATCCTATTATGATATTTCTCAATTCCATTCTCATCTACTTTAAAGCCTACTTCCCTTCATCGATTAATGAACACCAACGGTTCACTAATCTTCACATCTCTTATGAAAATTACTTCACACACTAGACTTAGAACTCCAAATTGTTCAACCAATTCAACCTACTACCAAATGCACGACTCACGTAAAACTTCTTACTCAAGAATCCGCTACAACATCCGATCCACTTGGATGACAACTTACTTCAAAAATCATCACCTCCTCAAGAATCTTAATCACTCCCTCTTCTTCATATTCGACTCCTTCCGATCAGACAGGCACTTCAACCTTGGTCCACAAAATGACGCCTTCATACTTTTAGTGCAACACACGGTCTCCAACCGTTCCGAATACTCTTCATCTCACTTAACCAATCTCACTAACGCCCCACGACGAAACACTTGGTCCGACAACTTCTCTTCTAGTAGTTTCTCACAACTTGTTGCGCCCATTCATTCCACTTCGAACAACGTCGTCAATTCCTGAATATTCCGCTTCAAGAACATCTCTACTCATCTCATCTTCTCACGTTCGACACATCTCAGAGGGATATAACCTTCTCCCCCACTTATCTCAAACTCACTCGTACTCTTTCACTAGAACTTCCGGTGCTCACACCTAACGGTTCTATCGTCTCTAAACACATTCTTCCCAAAAGAAGAAACTAGTATCGACATCGTTTACACGCATGTCGCATACAGGGCAAAACCCAACCCACGATACCTAAACACTAACACAAATTCATGCAAGCATTCAAGTAACCTATACTTCCCTCACTTTTCAAAGTTAGGAAATCAAAACAACACAAGAAAAATGAACGTTGCATAGCAATAATTCATACTCACATTCAATCAACTCAGAACAAGACATCAACAAAACAAATTTCTTGTCTGGCTCCCTCGCTTAGCAAAAGCTAGCGAGCTCCCGGTGAGTGATCACTGTCGTTTCGCGATCAAAATAAGTTTTAATTAAGAAAAGTAGTAACAAGGTAGTTAACCTTGGTCGTCTCACAAGGACCTCTAATTTAATAATTAGTAAAAATAAGAACAATGAATAACACAATTAAATATGGGGTTTTGGGTTTGTTTAGATCGAAAGAGTAGTATTAGAAATTCAATTGATAAAAAGACGATCAATCCATTGGTTTTAGGAAAACTTCGTTATGATTCTATCCTCGGTTCACATAAAATATTGTTTATATATTCATGCCTTGGTTGGTTTATAAGACCGATTATACAAGCGATAAACAGTTTATACGAATTCATTCGATTAAGCAAAGAATGTGTTCAACTAACCATGAGTAGTGAACAAGCGTCACTTAGAACACGGTTTGTATCATGACAGATTTCGACCAACCCTTTTTTGCTAAGCGCGAAAAAAACCTATATCAATTCCTATTCGAACTAGTCATACAAGCGATGAATCAATCCGAAAAGTCTCACAATATATAACTCAAAATAGAGATTAAGCATCACTATATTCGAGTTTCATAAATAAATAAAGAGCATGAATTGATAAGAGAAGACAATAAATAAATAAACTGAATTACTATTAAGAATTGAACCTCAAGAAGTCATGAACGATGTTCCCGTATACCAATGGATCAACCTAGGGTTGCTAGTTCTCCATGAGAATGTAGCAGCCTTTCTTTTCTATTTTTTTGCGTGAAATCAGAATTGTCAAACCCTAGATGTGTTTTTGCTTAAGTACTCATAGAAAATTGGGCTTAAAAAGCTACGGGTCGAAAAACATAAGTTTGACCCGAAATTACATTATTTTCATAAAGTCTGGAACATAAACGTAAATATTTGACTGTGTTGCGCTCCGAACTGGGTTCTGGCCTTAACATGAAAGTTGTAGCTCTTTCTCTTGTCTTTCCAACGCATATTCGCACACCTCAATCCGATACTCGTAGCTCAAGTTATGACCTGCGGACTGAGAAGGATCAATATGTCATTTAATACGAAAATTGGTCAAATAAATTCATTAAGGCTCAATTGTGACCCAAAACTTAGAAACATAATAAAAACTCGATATTATTGTAGAAAGACTACTAATATGCTAAATTATAATACTAGAAAATATGTGCCAAAATGCACTGATCAAATTCCCCCACACTTATTCTTTTGCTCTCCTGAGCAAAACTCTAGAACAAAGCATGCTACAATCATCACAAGCAATCAACAAATTCTAGGATTCAAGCTTTCCAACTGTGGACTGTATTTCAAAGATTGACATAACTCTTGTATATCAGCTGTCAACGACAACCCTGCGTGTGTGTACTGCCTATTACTTTTCAACCAGAGTCATGACATGATCCTTCTCGAAAATACACAGTCAGGATACTAAGCTACCTTTTCTTTCCTACAACTCAGAGTTTGAGTTTAGATTTCAGCTTGAGGGGAAGCTATTCTTTTCTTGTTCTCACAGGCTTTTTGATTTTTATACGCAGGGATACCACTTAAGTTCATTTTAGTTATGCTTTAGGTGCTACTCTACCTTTTCACCTGACGGGATCTCACTTGTAATGAGTCCAACCTGTTACTCCGAATAGAGCACCCTACACAGCATTTGTTCCTCCAGTTTTAGGCACAGGAACTCAACATATTCATTATTGTTCCTCCAGTTTCGGGCACAGGAACTTATTCTATTTTTATTTTATTTTTTTATTTTTTTTTTCTGTGTAGTATCCCATCATTTAATCTAGCCATGATCCTACAATCAAGTAATTCAGTTTTCCCCCAAACTTAGTCCTAATCATACCTCTTTATCGTATTCTATACTCAGACAACTTAGCTGATGACTGTGTATTTTAAAGATTTATCATGCCACTACTAAGTTTGCAAGTTTTTCAGCAGTTGTGCATTAAGGTGCAAAGATCATCATATCAAGCATGAAAACGAGAATTTCAAAAAATTTCACCAATCCTACAGCTATATTGCTCTAGTCCTAAAACATGTAACTACTCATAAAAATTGCATGCATGCTAAATTTATTTATTTATTATTATTATATTTTTTTTTTAATTGACAGGAAAATAAAATAAATGAATGCCCCCCCCACACTTAAAACAGACATTGTCCGCAATGTATAACAATAAGCATAAAGAAAAGGAAGGAACACACCCGAGGGCTAAGGTGTAGCTTTCATGTCTGGTGGTTTTGGAGGAGGTCGTTCCACACTACGAATACACGTAACAGGAAGAAGCAAGTGGCAAGTGGACTTGCCCTTTAGTAAAAAATCTGGTGGCTTAGGAGGAATAGCCAATGTATATGGTGGACCTGCAATAACAAAAGCATGAATATCAGAAAATCCACATTTAGCTTGTGAGTCAGATAAATTGGGTGGAAGAGATGCACAAATGATGAAGGATGGTTGCTTGTTGTGCGGCTTAATCAGAGGTTCCACCAACAATCTTTTTGCTATAGACAATGGTTGCTTCCGACTAAAATCCACACTTTTTGTGTTAACTTCAAGAGTTATTGAATTTGTTGGGATTTCTGCACAACTGGTTGCCGGAATCAAAATGTCTTCACCTAAAATAGCTGCATTGATCTCATGACAAATATTACAAACACCACATTCACAAGCAAAAATTTCAAAAGATTTATCTACTTCAAGAGAAGTATATAATTCATCTAAATCAGATTTCAATAAATTTTGTGGTGTAATCTCTTCCATGCATTCACTTGAATTTATGTTGCTTATTTTGTGTTCATCAACGGAAGCAAGTATTGTTTCAATGGGCTCACTTGGAGTTTCATCAAGACTTGTATCACATTGCATTACCTCTAATAGTGCAGCAGGTTGTACATCAACATGAGACATCTTGTCCTCTTGAATTCGATGGACGGTGGAGATTATTTGTTCAACTTGATCAGTTTGGACTTTCATAACTTGCATATGTTGAAGAAATTGCAAATGATCTTCAGCCATTCTCTTATTATTTTCAGCCATCTGCATTATCATTTCTTCCAAACTAGGTTGTGGTTCAACTACCAATGAATCAATTTGCTGAAACTGTGGATGTGACCAAATAGGCTGTTCTTCAAGATATGAATTTTGTTCTTGATAGTATTGTCCTTGAAAATTACCTACAAATTGGGTCTCACCACAAAGAGCAGTATCTAACAATATAGGACATGCATCACTAATATGAAAACTCGAAGAACAAATATTACACATCACAGTTGGAATATGATTTTGATAGCATGTTTGTTGTTTTCTTGCATCCAAGCAATTAATTATATAAGTCAACTGGTCCAATGAATCTTCCATTTTTTTTATAGGTTTTTTTTTTGTCTAAATGAAATGAAGAGAAAAATAAAAAATTGAGTCAAATAAAATCTAAAAAAAATAAAAATACCACCTAAAATCTCTAAAAATAAAACAAATCTATATATAATTTTTTTGGATTTTTTTAAATATATGGAAAATTCAAAAAAACTAAAAAGTGGTCTAAACGAAGGAATTTCGCAATTTCAGCCTCAATTTTCGTATCGAAGATACGAAAGTTTTGTTCCTTGATTTTTTTCGGATTTATGGACCAAATTTCGGATCAATCTGAGATATCAACCGAAAATTTATTATTTTTCAGCTTCACTGCAAAATTCAACGTAAGAACCTGAAACACAACAAAAACTCACAAAATAAAAAGTGTTAATAATGTTAGTTAGTTCTCAATTTTACTAATCCTAATCAGAGGTCCCCGGCAACGGCGCCAATTTGATCACTGTCGTTTCGCGATCAAAATAAGTTTTAATTAAGAAAAGTAGTAACAAGGTAGTTAACCTTGGTCGTCTCACAAGGACCTCTAATTTAATAATTAGTAAAAATAAGAACAATGAATAACACAATTAAATATGGGGTTTTGGGTTTGTTTAGATCGAAAGAGTAGTATTAGAAATTCAATTGATAAAAAGACGATCAATCCATTGGTTTTAGGAAAACTTCGTTATGATTCTATCCTCGGTTCACATAAAATATTGTTTATATATTCATGCCTTGGTTGGTTTATAAGACCGATTATACAAGCGATAAACAGTTTATACGAATTCATTCGATTAAGCAAAGAATGTGTTCAACTAACCATGAGTAGTGAACAAGCGTCACTTAGAACACGGTTTGTATCATGACAGATTTCGACCAACCCTTTTTTGCTAAGCGCGAAAAAAACCTATATCAATTCCTATTCGAACTAGTCATACAAGCGATGAATCAATCCGAAAAGTCTCACAATATATAACTCAAAATAGAGATTAAGCATCACTATATTCGAGTTTCATAAATAAATAAAGAGCATGAATTGATAAGAGAAGACAATAAATAAATAAACTGAATTACTATTAAGAATTGAACCTCAAGAAGTCATGAACGATGTTCCCGTATACCAATGGATCAACCTAGGGTTGCTAGTTCTCCATGAGAATGTAGCAGCCTTTCTTTTCTATTTTTTTGCGTGAAATCAGAATTGTCAAACCCTAGATGTGTTTTTGCTTAAGTACTCATAGAAAATTGGGCTTAAAAAGCTACGGGTCGAAAAACATAAGTTTGACCCGAAATTACATTATTTTCATAAAGTCTGGAACATAAACGTAAATATTTGACTGTGTTGCGCTCCGAACTGGGTTCTGGCCTTAACATGAAAGTTGTAGCTCTTTCTCTTGTCTTTCCAACGCATATTCGCACACCTCAATCCGATACTCGTAGCTCAAGTTATGACCTGCGGACTGAGAAGGATCAATATGTCATTTAATACGAAAATTGGTCAAATAAATTCATTAAGGCTCAATTGTGACCCAAAACTTAGAAACATAATAAAAACTCGATATTATTGTAGAAAGACTACTAATATGCTAAATTATAATACTAGAAAATATGTGCCAAAATGCACTGATCAGTGAGACAAGTCAAAAACATTCACAGGATATAGCAAGACTTAGTGAGACTCAGCGAGGTTCATTCTTCGCCTAGCGAGCACATCCAAAAATCTGGGTGCTCTGCTACGGTTTTGAACTTACGCTCACTAAACTCTCGTTTTCTCGACTCACTAATCCACAAAATCCAAAACATCAAGCATATAACATCATTATAGACTTGAAAGCACAATTAGAATCATGCATCAACAATCACGACATAGAATTATGAGGTCTTCATGTTTGTACTCATAAAACGCATAGCAATTCAAATGCCTAGTAATCATCTAGCACATGTTATAAACAAACATATAACAAACACACACTAGGATTCATTAACATCCTACTCTTCTCACTATCTTGAAAATTTAATTTTCACTTATTCAAAAGAAAATAACTCTATATTTTCACTAAAATCTTCATCATCAAGAAATAACATTAGTTTTTCTTTTAAAACTATTTCAAATCATTACCACATGCAGTTTTATATCATGCCGGATCGTCACATGCAGTTTTATATCATGCCGGATCGTCAACAATTAGCAAATAAGCATCAATCAACCAAGTTTAAACTACACAAAGGTTAAACTCTAAGCATATACAACTATTATAAACATAGAAGCATAGCACTCATACAATTACTCAACAAAAGAATGGATCAACTAATCCAATTCACACCACTCATAGTTCCTAAATGAACAATATAAGTGATTTCACAAAACAAACACAACAAAATTGTTAGACAAACGCGACTGACACACAATACTCACTTGGTCTGACTGCACAGACCTGCTCTGATCGACACATAACCCACCCAGTCCGAAGACAACGGGGCTCTGATACCAATTGTAACACCCAAACCCATTATTTATATATTTCTACCTTAGTAAAATCTTTTTCAAAATACGCAACGGAAAATCACATTTAATTTATTGAATATCGGTTCGAGTATTACACTCCTCTATCAAAATAATACCAATGTAATTAATTAGTAAAAATAGTGTTTATACAAATCTTTGAATCAAATAATGTATTTATTGATTATACAAAACAACCAAGACAATAGACTTTATATACAATATAAAACCCTTTCCCGTGTTACAATCAGAGCAGAGCTTCACCGACGACTCGACATCGAATACCACAAAACCTGTAAATCTGGACCCCCAACGGTCCAGCACATAACACATAAAAGAGAGTTAGATAACATACTCAAAATATACAAGTGTAAGTAAAGGGTACTTAAACACTTCTTCATAAAACATGCATAATCATACATTATACATATACATCACTATCATTCATGCATATTCATATATCATGCATATACTTCATTTATCACCTAATCAATCATTCACAAAATACACCAAACATATAGTTTCACGTCGTCTCGGACAATACCAAAACATCAACAAATACATTGTTCAGATTATGGTCATGACGGACCCTGCGTTGTTCATTTTATAGTCATGACGGACTCTGCTCCTCACATACGGATTAACAATCAACATTTACCATGTGTCAAACATCATTTATTATAAAATGCACACATAATCCCTAATGCAATCTAATGCTTCACATTCATGTTATGTCCTCTAGACACCTCTAATGCATGTGGTACCATCGTCTTTATCAGGGTATTTCACCTCTGATATCCTTCTTTATCAAACAAATATAGTTTGATATCCTTCTTTATTGGACAAGCCAATATCCCTAAATATTCATGATGCATGCACTCAAAACTCATGAATATATTCATCAACAATTTTGGCATATAGCCCATCAACAATAACGTGGAACACTATCCAACGTCCGTCTTTATTAAGATAATCAATACCTTAATATCCGTCTTTATCGAATAACATAATTCGATATACTTCTTTATTAGAATAACATACTCTAATATCCTTCTTTATTAAGTTGATTAACACCTTAATATACTTCTTTGACATTTTAACAAACATCATCAACACAATCAACAACAATTATATTCCACACATATAATCAACAACTATCATCACAATACAATTAATCATGGTTATAAACACCTAATTGCATGTTAGGATACCTTAAATCCATGTTACAAGTGCCTAATTGCACTTAAAACAATTATCAAAAAGTTGCTGTCACAGTGCTGTTCGCTAAGCGAAGGCATAGCGAAGGCTTAGCGAAGCTGTTCGCTAAGCGAAGGCCTAGCGAAGGCTTAGCGAAGCTCACCAGAGGATCACCTGCTCGTGGCGAAGCTGTAGCGAAGCTGTGGCGAGCTGTTCGCCACACGTTCGCTAAGCGAATGCCTAGCGAACGCCTCCTGTCAGGACAGTTCAAAACCTGCGTTTTCCACACCAATTCACCCAAAAATCCCATTTTTCATGTTATAAACCCCAAATAAGTTCATATTCAAGCATAACAAGCACATCTAAACACAAAAGGACAGTTCATTCCTCAGATCTACATCATAAACATCGAAAAAGTAGAGATTAAATACTTCTTCATCAAAACACTCAAGAACACTAAGTTCTTGAGTTTAATCTTTCATACAACTCGTTTTTACCATTATTTCCGTTCATTAATCATGTTACAAGCATGTTAAACATATCAAGAACCTTAGGAACGATTTTCATCAAGAAAATCCATTCCAATCTAAAACGAAAATGGGGTGGAGGAAGTTCGGGTGAGGAGAAATCGACATTCTCCCCTTCCTCGAGTCACCCACGAATATGAAATCTACTCTCTTACCTTAATCCGACGAAAGCTCGACAATTGCTCCTCGAATCTCTCCTCCAAGCTCTTGCCCTAGCTCACCCATGCTCTTCCTTCTCTCTAAGCTCCAAGACAAAGAGAAAAATATGAGCTTTCTCTCTCTCCCTTGCCCTATATGGGCGCCCCTCACATGCTAAGGCCCATTGGGCCTCAAGCCCAATCGCTTGGCCCAACTCGCGTTAACTCTCACTAACTCGCGCGTTAACTAAAACTCTCGATAAATAACATAAAGTTACTATCTTACTTAAAAACCACATCACCAAATAATTAAACACTTAAATAGTGAATAATAAATTTGGGTCGTTACATCTTCAGATTGTTGGGAACGAGATGGAATTCCCATAATCTCAACTAACGTTACTTCCTGAGAAGATGGTCGACTTTGATAGTCTGAAGGAAAATGGGTTTGATGTGAAGCCGTATTTTTCTGCTCAAGGTTGGGATAAGTATTTCGACATGTTGAATGGTCCTATCTACCCAGATCTCTTGAAGAAATTCTGGATGAAAGCAAGAGTCTTTACTAAGTACGAAGCTAAGCTAGAAGAACGTGCTGCAATTGAAAGGGATCCTAGTCTGAAGGGAAAAACTAGGAAGGAGATGGGTTTATTGGAGTTCACCGGTACACAGATTAGGTCTAACATCTGTGGTATCAATCTTACTTTCTCTCCAATCCACTTTAATGCCTTGCTTGGCTTGGATAACTCTAGGTTGGTGCTGGATGACTTTAAGAAGGATACAAGATTCAGAGAAGAACTTCTGCACAGGATGTGCATTGATATGAAGCTGAAGGGAAAGGTTAAAGGTCTGACAGAAGAATGTAGGGTTCTATTCAAAATTATTCTATCAACTATCAGTCCAAGAGTTGGTGGTACTGATACTATCTCCTGGCCCCATCGCCATCTGATATACTTTCTTCTGACTGAAAGGAAAGTCAATCTGGGTAAATACTTCTTTGAGAGGATATGTGAAGCCATCTTCTTAAGCAAGTCTCAGAGGAAAACAACCATTGTTTATCCTAGACTGCTTTCAGATCTTCTCTTCCAAGGTCACATCATTCAGAATTTGAAGAAGTTTTATCCAGAACTTATAGCTCAGAAGTTCTCTCCAGAAGTTCTGAATGCAAGCTTTTTGACAAAGATGCATCTCATTAACACCAAGCTGGTTCAACCTAAACAAGAGTTCGAAGTACGTCTTGAAGACCGGCTGTATGTGAATGGTTATCCTATCATTTCTGAACTGGATGCTGAGGAAGTCATTCAAGATTATCTGAAGGTTCTTCAAGATGAAGGTTTTACTGTTGATAGGAGTATGGTTCCAAAGGCTCCAGTAAACATGTATAAACCTAAGAGGAAACCCAAGAACTATATCTCCAAGACCTTCAGAGGCAGATGTTGTTATCATTGACAACCCTGCTCCTGAATCACCAAAACATTTAACCCCTCCCTATATCTCACCCTCACCTTCTGACCTATTCGGTAACCTCTCCAATCAGCTTTATGATGATCTACTTAGGTTGTCAAATATAAAGAACGGATAGTGATCTCTTGGTGTGTCCCTCTGATGTGGATAGTAAAGTATCATTGCTCAAGGCCAAAATCTGTAATGCTCTGGATGCAGTTGGTGAGGATATCAAGTCTGTTATTGGTAAACGGGATATGGAGGTTGTTCATCTGATGAAGGAAGGTTTAGCAAGGGCTGGTTTGAAGAGGCTAACTATGTATAGTCATGACGATAATGAGCGTGCTAAGTTTGCTGCTGTGTCTGCTGCTGTGATGCGTCTGAATGCTTTCAAGGACTGCTGGATAGATTCCAAACTCTTTAAGAGTCATGAAGATCAGAGGATTGAAACTGAACGTTTGGTTGAAGCTGCTGCGAGGATTGCCCAACAAGCTGATGAGCTGCATCAAGAGGATGCTCCAGATGCTGATGTTCTTATGATTGATTATCAAGAGGATGGTGAACCCTCCTCTGATAAAGGCAAAGCTCCTATGGATTCAGATCAGCTAAAGGTTCTTCAGGATGCATTGAGGCAACAACAAGAAGCTCTTGAGAGGCAAAGATCAAATCATCAGAATCTAGAGTCCAAGGTGGATAAGCTTGACTCCAAAGTGGACTCCTTGAACGACAAATTTGACATTCTCTTAGCCTTTCTTCAGAAACCCTAGGATTCTCTACACCTTTATGTTATTTATGTTTGTTTTATTTATCTTCTGAACAATTTTTTCTGTTTCTTTGGATTTTAACTTGGATATTTGGTTCGTTATTTCATTTTTTTTTGTGGTTTACCTTTATTTATTCTATACGGTTTAAACAAGAAAATAAGAACACAAACACTTTTTAAAAGAAAATTTTTTATTGATGATCTGAATATGCTGAGTACATTGGTAAGAAGAAAAGACAACCTAAACCTATTCAGATTGATCCTCAGAAGAAATCACAGATTTCTCCTCAGCATCATCTGATGATATTTCTATAGGATCTGGGTTCTGCTCTTCTTCTTCTTCGTCTTGTTCTTCTTCTGGAACATAGCCAGCCAAGAATTCAGCATAGTCAGCGTCAATTTCATCTTCCTCAGCCTCAGAGTCTGACGAGATGATAATGATTTCAGCGTCTTGTGACTTCTTATTGTCTTCTTTATCTTTTTCTTCTCTTTCTCGTTCTTCTTCTTTCTTTCTGCGAAACTCAGCGATACGAGGGCTAAACCTTTTCATTCTTCTTGATTTTTGTTATATCTTGCTTATATTTTGTTGTGAAGAATGTTTGTTAACAAAGTTCTCCTTTTATAGACTTTTTGGCGCGTTGGTTTTCGTTTGTGAAATAAATTCACCTTTGTAACAACCAATTTCTATCTTTGACTATCTTGGTTTCCTAACTTTTTGCTTTTTGATAATGACAAAAGGGGGAGTAGTTACGCATTAATTGATAAGTTGATAAGTTTCAAAAAGCTGAAACCACTTTTGTTTGTTAAGTTATTAAAAGTTATCTTTTAGTTGTTTTACGAATTTCAATGCGGAGATTAAGTATTTTAAAACTGAAAATAAATTTCATAAGTAAGGATAAGTTAAAAGTGCAATTTTAACTTAGCCTTATGAGACTCAGGGGGAGAGCTTGCAAACCTCTCGCTCTGAAGAAAGATATGAAATTTGTTTTACTCTAAACTACTTAAGTCTTATACTAAATTAAAATATCATGGATAAAACTTAAAGCTTAGGCTTTATGGAGTATCAATCTTAGGGGGAGCTTGCAAACCTCATAAACCTAAGAGAAACATGATAAGTTAATTTAACAACAATTGTGAATTAATACTTATGTTTGTCATCATCAAAAAGGGGGAGATTGTTGGAACAAAATTGATTTATAAAATGTTTGCCCCTAAATCTATTAAGGTTTTGATGATAACAAAGTATTAATAAACAATTGGAAGGACTAAAAATTTAAATTAAGTGTGCAGATATTAGCTTCAGATAAGCTCTGAATGAAGCTTAGAAGATATGTATTCAGAAGTTCACAAGCGCTCAGAAGATATTGAACTTCAGAAGTTACAACCTTCAGATGATGAAGTCGTCAGAACTTCTTAAGGTCTAAGCTTCATCAAACTCTGAAGATCTTCTTGAAGTTTGTAAAGATTCTCTTTTGCAAGTCAACTCTTCTACCAATGAAGAAAAGGACCTTTCAAGCTTGATCAGAACAGCTACTCTCATTTTGTATGTCCACTCTTGAGAACGTGGGACATCAGACTTGTTAGCTGAATAAGGAAAGTCTCCTCTGCACATGGTCAAAGTGTCTGAAACTCTTACTCAGTTTTAGAAACAACCAAACTGCATCAAGACAAGCTGCGTGAAGACAAAAGGTTATCTACTTCAACGGTCATCTTTTATGCAACGACTCTTTTTCTGGTTATATATATACTAGAAGGATCAGTTGTATAATATATCAATTTATCAAGAATTATACACGCGCTCGAACAAACTCTGAATTACGAATACAGGCTCTGAACCTCTGAACTAGTGTTTTTGCACTCTTAGTCCAAATACTCTGTATTCATTGTATTTGCTCTTTAAGGTTCTCTTAAGAGCAGTGTATTCTTTCAACTATTTTATTATCTCTGGTACTTGAGAAAACTTAAGCTTGTGTGCTTAAGTGAGAAGTCTTAAGCTTGTGTGCTTGAACATTGTTGTGAAGTCTCTTGCTTGTGTGCTTGAGCATTTGTAATCTTGTGTGATTATAGTGAAATCCCTTGGAAGTGCAAGGGGACGGGACTACTCTCGTTTTGTGAGAGGAACCAGTATAAATTGCTTGTGAGCTTTCTCTCCTTCTCTTATCTTGTTATTATTTGTGTTATTGTGTTACTTATCCGCTGCTAACTTAGTTAAGTTAAGAACTTGAGAAAAGTTTTAACTTGGCTAAAACACAATTCAACCCCCCCCCCCCTTCTTGTGTTTTCACACCTTCAGAGTTCACTAATCCAAACAACCAACAACCAAGCTATATATAAATTGAAATCACCACTGAACCAACTAACAATTTGTTAAAGCCAAAACATTTTTACTTATGATTAGTTATAAATAAAAGTGTGGCAATTTACAATAGCAATAAAGTTCTTTTATAAAATATGATATGATGTTGGACATAGAAAATAAAAAGTGTGGCAATTTACGATAGCAATAAAGTTCTTTTATAAAATATGATATGCTGTTGACATAGAAAGAATTTCAGATTTTTTTAATATAAAAAATATATTAGTTGCAGCAAGAATAAGAGAAGTTCAAGTGATTTTTTTAATCAATAATTATCGACCTTTAAATCAAATAAAATGGACATTTTTGCATGTACCATAAAAAAAATGGACATCTTAGATTTGGCATTAAAGTTTAATTTGACACCTAGTGTCAACGAATCCTAGCCAACTAGCTTTTTTATGATAACCAAATTGTTAGTAGTTAGTATTATAATGTTATGTTAATTTTTTCCCCCTGCCAGGATTTGAACTCTGAACCTCCAACTCCAAAACCTTTAGCCAACTAGCTTAACCAGTTGAAGGGTTGCTCGCGGTGCGGTTTGGTTCGATTTTGAGCATAAAAGTCATCCTAACCGCGAGATAAAAATGCATGCCGTTCAGTTTGGTTCAATTGGTTTTTAAAAAGTCATCCAAACCAAACCAAACCAATGCGGTTAGGTTTGTGCGGTTTATCACGATATAAAAAATATGACAATATTTCCAACTTGTGACAAAATAAACATATGAAATTTTAATTTATTTTATTGTTTACATGATAAAATATGCATATACAGAAATTGATATACATAATATCTTATTTTTAATACCAATAGTATAGTTCTGGGTGCGTGAAATGATATATTTTGACAGCCTACTATTTTATGGACTAAAATTGGGTTGATTGCTAATAGTTGATAGAGTTAAGTTAAGTATTGCGGTTTGGTTTGGTTCGGTTTTCTGAAATGAAAACCGCAAACCAAACCAAACTGTACGGTTTAGAAGAAAAATGATCCGTGCGGTTAAAACTAAATGCGGTTTTGGTTTGGATTGGTTCGGTTTGCGGTTTTACTTTTGGATTTGTTCGGATACGATCACCCCTAAGTTGAACTACTCATACCACCCCTCCTAACTCCTTTATTAATATATAATTGAAGAGGTTAAGTTTCATCATACCAATATTAACATTATTAGGTATAGACAAAATATAACTAATGCTAAAGTCATATGAAACTTTCAACAATACCTTATGAGTTCACTAATCCAAACAACCAACAACCAAGCTATATATAAATTGAAATCACCAGTGAATCAACTAACAATTTGTTAAAGCCAAAACATTTTTACTTATGATTAATTATAATAAAAAGTGTGGCAATTTACAATAGCAATAAAGTTCTTTTATAAAATATATGATATGATGTTGGCATAAAAAGAATTTCAGATTTTTTTAATATAACAAATATATTTGTTGCAGCAAGAATAAGAGAAGTTCAAGTGATTTTTTTAATGAACAATTATCGACCTTTAGATCAAATAAAATGGACATTTTAGCATGTACCATAAAAAAAATGGACATCTTAGATTTGGCATTAAAGTTTAATTTGACACCTAGTGTCAACGAATCCTAACTCCTTTATTATTTTTTTATGATAACCAAATTGTTAGTAGTTAGTATTATAATGTTATGTTAATTTTTTCCCCTGCCAGGATTTGAACTCTGAACCTCCAACTCCAAAACCTTTAGCCAACTAGCTTAACCAGTTGAAGGGGTGCTCGCGGTGCGGTTTGGTTCGGTTTTGAGCATAAAAGTCATCCTAACCGCGAGATAAAAATGCATGCCGTTCGGTTTGGTTCAATTGGTTTTTAAAAAGTCATCCAAACCAAACCAATGCGGTTAGGTTGGTTCGGTTTGTGCGGTTTATCACGATATAAAAAATATGACAATATTTCCAACTTGTTACAAAATAAACATATGAAATTTTAATTTATTTTATTGTTTACATGATAAAATATGCATATACAGAAATTGATATACATAATAACTTATTTTTAATACCAATAGTATAGTTCTGGGTGCGTGAAATGATATATTTTGACAGCCTACTATTTTATGGACTCAATTTGGGTTGGTTGCTAATAGTTGATAAAGTTAAGTTAAGTATTGCGGTTTGGTTCGGTTTTCTAAAATGAAAACCGCAAACCAAACCAAACTGTACGGTTTAGAAGAAAAATGATCCGTGTGGTTAAAACTAAATGCGGTTTTTTGCGGTTTTGGTTTGGCTTGGTTCGGTTTGCGATTTTACTTTTGGATTTGTTCGAATACGATCACCCCTAAGTTGAACTACTCATCCCACCCCTCCTAACTCCTTTATTAATATATAATTGAAGAGGTTAAGTTTCATCATACCAATATTAACATTATTAGGTATAGACAAAATATAACTAATGCTAAAGTCATATGAAACTTTCAACAGTACCTTATGAGTTCACTAATCCAAACAACCAACAACCAAGCTATATATAAATTGAAATCACCAGTGAATCAACTAACAATTTGTTAAAGCCAAAACATTTTTACTTATGATTAATTATAATAAAAAGTGTGGCAATTTACAATAGCAATAAAGTTCTTTTATAAAATATGATATGATGTTGACATAAGAAGAATTTCAGATTTTTTTAATATAACAAATTTATTTGTTGCAGCAAGAATAAGAGAAGTTCAAGTGATTTTTTTAATGAATAATTATCGACCTTTAGATCAAATAAAATGGACATTTTAGCATGTACCATAAAAAAAATGGACATCTTAGATTTGGCATTAAAGTTTAATTTGACACCTAGTGTCAACGAATCCTAACTCCTTTATTATTTTTTTATGATAACCAAATTGTTAGTAGTTAGTATTATAATGTTATGTTAATTTTTTCCCTCTGCCAGGATTTGAACTCTGAACCTCCAACTCCAAAACCTTTAGCCAACTAGCTTAACCAGTTGAAGGGTTGCTCGCGGTGCGGTTTGGTTCGATTTTGAGCATAAAAGTCATCCTAACCGCGAGATAAAAATGCATGCCGTTCAGTTTGGTTCAATTGGTTTTTAAAAAGTCATCCAAACCAAACCAAACCAATGCGGTTAGGTTTGTGCGGTTTATCACGATATAAAAAATATGACAATATTTCCAACTTGTGACAAAATAAACATATGAAATTTTAATTTATTTTATTGTTTACATGATAAAATATGCATATACAGAAATTGATATACGTAATATCTTATTTTTAATACCAATAGTATAGTTCTGGGTGCGTGAAATGATATATTTTGACAGCCTACTATTTTATGGACTAAAATTGGGTTGATTGCTAATAGTTGATAGAGTTAAGTTAAGTATTGCGGTTTGGTTTGGTTCGGTTTTCTGAAATGAAAACCGCAAACCAAACCAAACTGTACGGTTTAGAAGAAAAATAATCCGTGCGGTTAAAACTAAATGCGGTTTTGGTTTGGATTGGTTCGGTTTGCGGTTTTACTTTTGGATTTGTTCGGATACGATCACCCCTAAGTTGAACTACTCATACCACCCCTCCTAACTCCTTTATTAATATATAATTGAAGAGGTTAAGTTTCATCATACCAATATTAACATTATTAGGTATAGACAAAATATAACTAATGCTAAAGTCATATGAAACTTTCAACAATACCTTATGAGTTCACTAATCCAAACAACCAACAACCAAGCTATATATAAATTGAAATCACCAGTGAATCAACTAACAATTTGTTAAAGCCAAAACATTTTTACTTATGATTAATTATAATAAAAAGTGTGGCAATTTACAATAGCAATAAAGTTCTTTTATAAAATATATGATATGATGTTGACATAAAAAGAATTTCGGATTTTTTTAATATAACAAATATATTTGTTGCAGCAAGAATAAGAGAAGTTCAAGTGATTTTTTTAATGAATAATTATCGACCTTTAGATCAAATAAAATGGACATTTTAGCATGTACCATAAAAAAAATGGACATCTTAGATTTGGCATTAAAGTTTAATTTGACACCTAGTGTCAACGAATCCAAACTCCTTTATTATTTTTTTATGATAACCAAATTGTTAGTAGTTAGTATTATAATGTTATGTTAATTTTTTCCCCTGCCAGGATTTGAACTCTGAACCTCCAACTCCAAAACCTTTAGCCAACTAGCTTAACCAGTTGAAGGGGTGCTCGCGGTGCGGTTTGGTTCGGTTTTGAGCATAAAAGTCATCCTAACCGCGAGATAAAAATGCATGCCGTTCGGTTTGGTTCAATTGGTTTTTAAAAAGTCATCCAAACCAAACCAATGCGGTTAGGTTGGTTCGGTTTGTGCGGTTTATCACGATATAAAAAATATGACAATATTTCCAACTTGTTACAAAATAAACATATGAAATTTTAATTTATTTTATTGTTTACATGATAAAATATGCATATACAGAAATTGATATACATAATAACTTATTTTTAATACCAATAGTATAGTTCTGGGTGCGTGAAATGATATATTTTGACAGCCTACTATTTTATGGACTCAATTTGGGTTGATTGCTAATAGTTGATAGAGTTAAGTTAAGTATTGCGGTTTGGTTCGGTTTTCTTAAATGAAAACCGCAACCAAACCAAACTGTAGGGTTTAGAAGAAAAATGATCCGTGTGGTTAAAACTAAATGCGGTTTTTTGCGGTTTTGGTTTGGCTTGGTTCGGTTTGCGATTTTACTTTTGGATTTGTTCGAATACGATCACCCCTAAGTTGAACTACTCATCCCACCCCTCCTAACTCCTTTATTAATATATAATTGAAGAGGTTAAGTTTCATCATACCAATATTAACATTATTAGGTATAGACAAAATATAACTAATGCTAAAGTCATATGAAACTTTCAACAGTACCTTATGAGTTCACTAATCCAAACAACAACCAACCAAGCTATATATAAATTGAAATCACCAGTGAATCAACTAACAATTTGTTAAAGCCAAAACATTTTTACTTATGATTAATTATAATAAAAAGTGTGGCAATTTACAATAGCAATAAAGTTCTTTTATAAAATATGATATGATGTTGACATAAGAAGAATTTCAGATTTTTTTAATATAACAAATATATTTGTTGCAGCAAGAATAAGAGAAGTTCAAGTGATTTTTTTAATGAATAATTATCGACCTTTAGATCAAATAAAATGGACATTTTAGCATGTACCATAAAAAAAATGGACATCTTAGATTTGGCATTAAAGTTTAATTTGACACCTAGTGTCAACGAATCCTAACTCCTTTATTATTTTTTTATGATAACCAAATTGTTAGTAGTTAGTATTATAATGTTATGTTAATTTTTTCCCTCTGCCAGGATTTGAACTCTGAACCTCCAACTCCAAAACCTTTAGCCAACTAGCTTAACCAGTTGAAGGGGTGCTCGCGGTGCGGTTTGGTTCGGTTTTGAGCATAAAAGTCATCCTAACCGTGAGATAAAAATGCATGCCGTTCGGTTTGGTTCAATTGGTTTTTAAAAAGTCATCCAAACCAAACCAAACCAATGCGGTTAGGTTGGTTCGGTTTGTGCGGTTTATCAAGATATAAAAAATATGACATTATTTCCAACTTGTTACAAAATAAACATATGAAATTTTAATTTATTTTATTGTTTACATGATAAAATATGCATATACAGAAATTGATATACATAATAAATTATTTTTAATACCAATAGTATAGTTCTGGGTGCGTGAAATGATATATTTTGACAGCCTACTATTTTATGGACTCAATTTGGGTTGGTTGCTAATAGTTGATAGAGTTAAGTTAAGTATTGCGGTTTGGTTCGGTTTTCTAAAATGAAAACCGCAAACCAAACCAAACTGTACGGTTTAGAAGAAAAATGATCCGTGTGGTTAAAACTAAATGCGGTTTTTTGCGGTTTTGGTTTAGATTGGTTCGGTTTGCGGTTTTACTTTTGGATTTGTTCGAATACGATCACCCCTAAGTTGAACTACTCATCCCACCCCTCCTAACTCCTTTATTAAAATATAATTGAAGAGGTTAAGTTTCATCATACCAATATTAATATTATTAGGTATAGACAAAATATAACTAATGCTAAAGTCATATGAAACTTTCAATAGTACCTTATGAGTTCACTAATCCAAACAACCAACAACCAAACTATATATAAATTGAAATCACCACTGAATCAACTAACAATTTGTTAAAGCCAAAACATTTTTACTTATGATTAATAATAATAAAAAGTGTGGCAATTTACAATAGCAATAAAGTTCTTTTATAAAATATGATATGATGTTGACATAAAAAGAATTTCAGATTTTTTTAATATAACAAATATATTTGTTGCAGCAAGATTAAGAGAAGTTCAAGTGATTTTTTTAATGAATAATTATCGACCTTTAGATCAAATAAAATGGACATTTTAGCATGTACCATAAAAAAAATGGACATCTTAGATTTGGCATTAAAGTTTAATTTGACACCTAGTGTCAACGAATCCTAACTCCTTTATTATTTTTTTATGATAACCAAATTGTTAGTAGTTAGTATTATAATGTTATGTTAATTTTTTCCCCCTGCCAGGATTTGAACTCTGAACCTCCAACTCCAAAACCTTTAGCCAACTAGCTTAACCAGTTGAAGGGGTGCTCGCGGTGCGGTTTGGTTCGGTTTTGAGCATAAAAGTCATCCTAACCGCGAGATAAAAATGCATGCCGTTCGGTTTGGTTCAATTGGTTTTTAAAAAGTCATCCAAACCAAACCAAACCAATGCGGTTAGGTTGGTTCGGTTTGTGCGGTTTATCAAGATATAAAAAATATGACAATATTTCCAACTTGTTACAAAATAAACATATGAAATTTTAATTTATTTTATTGTTTACATGATAAAATATGCATATACAGAAATTGATATACATAATAACTTATTTTTAATACCAATAGTATAGTTCTGGGTGCGTGAAATGATATATTTTGACAGCCTACTATTTTATGGACTCAATTTGGGTTGGTTGCTAATAGTTGATAGAGTTAAGTTAAGTATTGCGGTTTGGTTCGGTTTTCTAAAATGAAAACCGCAAACCAAACCAAACTGTACGGTTTAGAAGAAAAATGATCCGTGTGGTTAAAACTAAATGCGGTTTTTTGCGGTTTTGGTTTAGATTGGTTCGGTTTGCGGTTTTACTTTTGGATTTGTTCGAATACGATCACCCCTAAGTTGAACTACTCATCCCACCCCTCCTAACTCCTTTATTAAAATATAATTGAAGAGGTTAAGTTTCATCATACCAATATTAATATTATTAGGTATAGACAAAATATAACTAATGCTAAAGTCATATGAAACTTTCAACAGTACCTTATGAGTTCACTAATCCAAACAACCAACAACCAAACTATATATAAATTGAAATCACCACTGAATCAACTAACAATTTGTTAAAGCCAAAACATTTTTACTTATGATTAATTATAATAAAAAGTGTGGCAATTTACAATAGCAATAAAGTTCTTTTATAAAATATGATATGATGTTGACATAAAAAGAATTTCAGATTTTTTTAATATAACAAATATATTTGTTGCAGCAAGATTAAGAGAAGTTCAAGTGATTTTTTTAATGAATAATTATCGACCTTTAGATCAAATAAAATGGACATTTTAGCATGTACCATAAAAAAAATGGACATCTTAGATTTGGCATTAAAGTTTAATTTGACACCTAGTGTCAACGAATCCTAACTCCTTTATTATTTTTTTATGATAACCAAATTGTTAGTAATTAGTATTATAATGTTATGTTAATTTTTTCCCCTGCCAGGATTTGAACTCTGAACCTCCAACTCCAAAACCTTTAGCCAACTAGCTTAACCAGTTGAAGGGTTGCTAGCGGTGCGGTTTGGTTCGGTTTTGAGCATAAAAGTCATCCTAACCGCGAGATAAAAATGCATGTCGTTCGCTTTGGTTCAATTGGTTTTTAAAAAGTCATCCAAACCAAACCAAACCAATGCAGTTAGGTTGGTTCGGTTTGTGCGGTTTATCACGATATAAAAAATATGACAATATTTCCAACTTGTTACAAAATAAACATATGAAATTTTAATTTATTTTATTGTTTACATGATAAAATATGCATATACAGAAATTGATATACATAATAACTTATTTTTAATACCAATAGTATAGTTCTGGGTGCGTGAAATGATATATTTTGACAGCCTACTATTTTATGGACTCAATTTGGGTTGATTGCTAATAGTTGATAGAGTTAAGTTAAGTATTCCGGTTTGGTTCGGTTTTCTTAAATGAAAACCGCAAACCAAACCAAACTGTACGGTTTAGAAGAAAAATGATCCGTGTGGTTAAAACTAAATGCGGTTTTTTGCGGTTTTGGTTTAGATTGGTTCGGTTTGCGGTTTTACTTTTGGATTTGTTCGAATACGATCACCCCTAAGTTGAACTACTCGTCCCACCCCTCCTAACTCCTTTAATAAAATATAATTGAAGAGGTTAAGTTTCATCATACCAATATTAATATTATTAGGTATAGACAAAATATAACTAATGCTAAAGTCATATGAAACTTTCAACAGTACCTTATGAGTTCACTAATCCAAACAACCAACAACCAAACTATATATAAATTGAAATCACCACTGAATCAACTAACAATTTGTTAAAGCCAAAACATTTTTACTTATGATTAATTATAATAAAAAGTGTGGCAATTTACAATAGCAATAAAGTTCTTTTATAAAATATGATATGATGTTGACATAAAAAGAATTTCAGATTTTTTTAATATAACAAATATATTTGTTGCAGCAAGATTAAGAGAAGTTCAAGTGATTTTTTTAATGAATAATTATCGACCTTTAGATCAAATAAAATGGACATTTTAGCATGTACCATAAAAAAAATGGACATCTTAGATTTGGCATTAAAGTTTAATTTGACACCTAGTGTCAACGAATCCTAACTCCTTTATTATTTTTTTATGATAACCAAATTGTTAGTAATTAGTATTATAATGTTATGTTAATTTTTTCCCCTGCCAGGATTTGAACTCTGAACCTCCAACTCCAAAACCTTTAGCCAACTAGCTTAACCAGTTGAAGGGTTGCTAGCGGTGCGGTTTGGTTCGGTTTTGAGCATAAAAGTCATCCTAACCGCGAGATAAAAATGCATGTCGTTCGCTTTGGTTCAATTGGTTTTTAAAAAGTCATCCAAACCAAACCAAACCAATGCAGTTAGGTTGGTTCGGTTTGTGCGGTTTATCACGATATAAAAAATATGACAATATTTCCAACTTGTTACAAAATAAACATATGAAATTTTAATTTATTTTATTGTTTACATGATAAAATATGCATATACAGAAATTGATATACATAATAACTTATTTTTAATACCAATAGTATAGTTCTGGGTGCGTGAAATGATATATTTTGACAGCCTACTATTTTATGGACTCAATTTGGGTTGGTTGCTAATAGTTGATAGAGTTAAGTTAAGTATTGCGGTTTGGTTCGGTTTTCTAAAATGAAAACCGCAAACCAAACCAAACTGTACGGTTTAGAAGAAAAATGATCCGTGTGGTTAAAACTAAATGCGGTTTTTTGCGGTTTTGGTTTAGATTGGTTCGGTTTGCGGTTTTACTTTTGGATTTGTTCGAATACGATCACCCCTAAGTTGAACTACTCATCCCACCCCTCCTAACTCCTTTATTAAAATATAATTGAAGAGGTTAAGTTTCATCATACCAATATTAATATTATTAGGTATAGAAAAAATATAACTAATGCTAAAGTTATATGAAACTTTCAACAGTACCTTATGAGTTCACTAATCCAAACAACCAACAACCAAACTATATATAAATTGAAATCACCACTGAATCAACTAACAATTTGTTAAAGCCAAAACATTTTTACTTATGATTAATTATAATAAAAAGTGTGGCAATTTACAATAGCAATAAAGTTCTTTTATAAAATATGATATGATGTTGACATAAAAAGAATTTCAGATTTTTTTAATATAACAAATATATTTGTTGCAGCAAGATTAAGAGAAGTTCAAGTGATTTTTTTAATGAATAATTATCGACCTTTAGATCAAATAAAATGGACATTTTAGCATGTACCATAAAAAAAATGGACATCTTAGATTTGGCATTAAAGTTTAATTTGACACCTAGTGTCAACGAATCCTAACTCCTTTATTATTTTTTTATGATAACCAAATTGTTAGTAATTAGTATTATAATGTTATGTTAATTTTTTCCCCTGCCAGGATTTGAACTCTGAACCTCCAACTCCAAAACCTTTAGCCAACTAGCTTAACCAGTTGAAGGGTTGCTAGCGGTGCGGTTTGGTTCGGTTTTGAGCATAAAAGTCATCCTAACCGCGAGATAAAAATGCATGTCGTTCGCTTTGGTTCAATTGGTTTTTAAAAAGTCATCCAAACCAAACCAAACCAATGCAGTTAGGTTGGTTCGGTTTGTGCGGTTTATCACGATATAAAAAATATGACAATATTTCCAACTTGTTACAAAATAAACATATGAAATTTTAATTTATTTTATTGTTTACATGATAAAATATGCATATACAGAAATTGATATACATAATAACTTATTTTTAATACCAATAGTATAGTTCTGGGTGCGTGAAATGATATATTTTGACAGCCTACTATTTTATGGACTCAATTTGGGTTGATTGCTAATAGTTGATAGAGTTAAGTTAAGTATTGCGGTTTGGTTCGGTTTTCTTAAATGAAAACCGCAAATCAAACCAAACTGTACGGTTTAGAAGAAAAATGATCCGTGTGGTTAAAACTAAATGCGGTTTTTTGCGGTTTTGGTTTAGATTGGTTCGGTTTGCGGTTTTACTTTTGGATTTGTTCGAATACGATCACCCCTAAGTTGAACTACTCATCCCACCCCTCCTAACTCCTTTATTAAAATATAATTGAAGAGGTTAAGTTTCATCATACCAATATTAATATTATTAGGTATAGAAAAAATATAACTAATGCTAAAGTTATATGAAACTTTCAACAGTACCTTATGAGTTCACTAATCCAAACAACCAACAACCAAACTATATATAAATTGAAATCACCACTGAATCAACTAACAATTTGTTAAAGCCAAAACATTTTTACTTATGATTAATTATAATAAAAAGTGTGGCAATTTACAATAGCAATAAAGTTCTTTTATAAAATATGATATGATGTTGACATAAAAAGAATTTCAGATTTTTTTAATATAACAAATATATTTGTTGCAGCAAGATTAAGAGAAGTTCAAGTGATTTTTTTAATGAATAATTATCGACCTTTAGATCAAATAAAATGGACATTTTAGCATGTACCATAAAAAAAATGGACATCTTAGATTTGGCATTAAAGTTTAATTTGACACCTAGTGTCAACGAATCCTAACTCCTTTATTATTTTTTTATGATAACCAAATTGTTAGTAATTAGTATTATAATGTTATGTTAATTTTTTCCCCTGCCAGGATTTGAACTCTGAACCTCCAACTCCAAAACCTTTAGCCAACTAGCTTAACCAGTTGAAGGGTTGCTAGCGGTGCGGTTTGGTTCGGTTTTGAGCATAAAAGTCATCCTAACCGCGAGATAAAAATGCATGTCGTTCGCTTTGGTTCAATTGGTTTTTAAAAAGTCATCCAAACCAAACCAAACCAATGCAGTTAGGTTGGTTCGGTTTGTGCGGTTTATCACGATATAAAAAATATGACAATATTTCCAACTTGTTACAAAATAAACATATGAAATTTTAATTTATTTTATTGTTTACATGATAAAATATGCATATACAGAAATTGATATACATAATAACTTATTTTTAATACCAATAGTATAGTTCTGGGTGCGTGAAATGATATATTTTGACAGCCTACTATTTTATGGACTCAATTTGGGTTGATTGCTAATAGTTGATAGAGTTAAGTTAAGTATTGCGGTTTGGTTCGGTTTTCTTAAATGAAAACCGCAAATCAAACCAAACTGTACGGTTTAGAAGAAAAATGATCCGTGTGGTTAAAACTAAATGCGGTTTTTTGCGGTTTTGGTTTAGATTGGTTCGGTTTGCGGTTTTACTTTTGGATTTGTTCGAATACGATCACCCCTAAGTTGAACTACTCGTCCCACCCCTCCTAACTCCTTTATTAAAATATAATTGAAGAGGTTAAGTTTCATCATACCAATATTAATATTATTAGGTATAGACAAAATATAACTAATGCTAAAGTCATATGAAACTTTCAACAGTACCTTATGAGTTCACTAATCCAAACAACCAACAACCAAACTATATATAAATTGAAATCACCACTGAATCAACTAACAATTTGTTAAAGCCAAAACATTTTTACTTATGATTAATTATAATAAAAAGTGTGGCAATTTACAATAGCAATAAAGTTCTTTTATAAAATATGATATGATGTTGACATAAAAAGAATTTCAGATTTTTTTAATATAACAAATATATTTGTTGCAGCAAGATTAAGAGAAGTTCAAGTGATTTTTATAATGAATAATTATCGACCTTTAGATCAAATAAAATGGACATTTTAGCATGTACCATAAAAAAAATGGACATCTTAGATTTGGCATTAAAGTTTAATTTGACACCTAGTGTCAACGAATCCTAACTCCTTTATTATTTTTTTATGATAACCAAATTGTTAGTAATTAGTATTATAATGTTATGTTAATTTTTTCCCCTGCCAGAATTTGAACTCTGAACCTCCAACACCAAAACCTTTAGCCAACTAGCTTAACCAGTTGAAGGGTTGCTAGCGGTGCGGTTTGGTTCGGTTTTGAGCATAAAAGTCATCCTAACCGCGAGATAAAAATGCATGTCGTTCGCTTTGGTTCAATTGGTTTTTAAAAAGTCATCCAAACCAAACCAAACCAATGCAGTTAGGTTGGTTCGGTTTGTGCGGTTTATCACGATATAAAAAATATGACAATATTTCCAACTTGTTACAGAATAAACATATGAAATTTTAATTTATTTTATTGTTTACATGATAAAATATGCATATACATAATAACTTATTTTTAATACCAATAGTATAGTTCTGGGTGCGTGAAATGATATATTTTGACAGCCTACTATTTTATGGACTCAATTTGGGTTGATTGCTAATAGTTGATAGAGTTAAGTTAAGTATTGCGGTTTGGTTCGGTTTTCTTAAATGAAAACCGCAACCAAACCAAACTGTAGGGTTTAGAAGAAAAATGATCCGTGTGGTTAAAACTAAATGCGGTTTTTTGCGGTTTTGGTTTGGATTGGTTCGGTTTGCGGTTTTACTTTTGGATTTGTTCGAATACGATCACCCCTAAGTTGAACTACTCATCCCACCCCTCCTAACTCCTTTATTAAAATATAATTGAAGAGGTTAAGTTTCATCATACCAATATTAACATTATTAGGTATAGACAAAATATAACTAATGCTAAAGTCATATGAAACTTTCAACAGTACCTTATGAGTTCACTAATCCAAACAACCAACAACCAAACTATATATAAATTGAAATCACCACTGAATCAACTAACAATTTGTTAAAGCCAAAACATTTTTACTTATGATTAATTATAATAAAAAGTGTGGCAATTTACAATAGCAATAAAGTTCTTTTATAAAATATGATATGATGTTGACATAAAAAGAATTTCAGATTTTTTTAATATAACAAATATATTTGTTGCAGCAAGATTAAGAGAAGTTCAAGTGATTTTTTTAATGAATAATTATCGACCTTTAGATCAAATAAAATGGACATTTTAGCATGTACCATAAAAAAAATGGACATCTTAGATTTGGCATTAAAGTTTAATTTGACACCTAGTGTCAACGAATCCTAACTCCTTTATTATTTTTTTATGATAACCAAATTGTTAGTAATTAGTATTATAATGTTATGTTAATTTTTTCCCCTGCCAGGATTTGAACTCTGAACCTCCAACTCATAAACCTTTAGCCAACTAGCTTAACCAGTTGAAGGGTTGCTAGCGGTGCGGTTTGGTTCGGTTTTGAGCATAAAAGTCATCCTAACCGCGAGATAAAAATGCATGTCGTTCGCTTTGGTTCAATTGGTTTTAAAAAAGTCATCCAAACCAAACCAAACCAATGCAGTTAGGTTGGTTCGGTTTGTGCGGTTTATCACGATATAAAAAATATGACAATATTTCCAACTTGTTACAAAATAAACATATGAAATTTTAATTTATTTTATTGTTTACATGATAAAATATGCATATACATAATAACTTATTTTTAATACCAATAGTATAGTTCTGGGTGCGTGAAATGATATATTTTGACAGCCTACTATTTTATAGACTCAATTTGGGTTGATTGCTAATAGTTGATAGAGTTAAGTTAAGTATTGCGGTTTGGTTCGGTTTTCTTAAATGAAAACCGCAACCAAACCAAACTGTAGGGTTTAGAAGAAAAATGATCCGTGTGGTTAAAACTAAATGCGGTTTTTTGCGGTTTTGGTTTGGATTGGTTCGGTTTGCGGTTTTACTTTTGGATTTGTTCGAATACGATCACCCCTAAGTTGAACTACTCATCCCACCCCTCCTAACTCCTTTATTAAAATATAATTGAAGAGGTTAAGTTTCATCATACCAATATTAACATTATTAGGTATAGACAAAATATAACTAATGCTAAAGTCATATGAAACTTTCAACTGTACCTTATGAGTTCACTAATCCAAACAACCAACAACCAAACTATATATAAATTGAAATCACCACTGAATCAACTAACAATTTGTTAAAGCCAAAACATTTTTACTTATGATTAATTATAATAAAAAGTGTGGCAATTTACAATAGCAATAAAGTTCTTTTATAAAATATGATATGATGTTGACATAAAAAGAATTTCAGATTTTTTTAATATAACAAATATATTTGTTGCAGCAAGATTAAGAGAAGTTCAAGTGATTTTTTTAATGAATAATTATCGACCTTTAGATCAAATAAAATGGACATTTTAGCATGTACCATAAAAAAAATGGACATCTTAGATTTGGCATTAAAGTTTAATTTGACACCTAGTGTCAACGAATCCTAACTCCTTTATTATTTTTTTATGATAACCAAATTGTTAGTAATTAGTATTATAATGTTATGTTAATTTTTTCCCCTGCCAGGATTTGAACTCTGAACCTCCAACTCATAAACCTTTAGCCAACTAGCTTAACCAGTTGAAGGGTTGCTAGCGGTGCGGTTTGGTTCGGTTTTGAGCATAAAAGTCATCCTAACCGCGAGATAAAAATGCATGTCGTTCGCTTTGGTTCAATTGGTTTTAAAAAAGTCATCCAAACCAAACCAAACCAATGCAGTTAGGTTGGTTCGGTTTGTGCGGTTTATCACGATATAAAAAATATGACAATATTTCCAACTTGTTACAAAATAAACATATGAAATTTTAATTTATTTTATTGTTTACATGATAAAATATGCATATACATAATAACTTATTTTTAATACCAATAGTATAGTTCTGGGTGCGTGAAATGATATATTTTGACAGCCTACTATTTTATAGACTCAATTTGGGTTGATTGCTAATAGTTGATAGAGTTAAGTTAAGTATTGCGGTTTGGTTCGGTTTTCTTAAATGAAAACCGCAACCAAACCAAACTGTAGGGTTTAGAAGAAAAATGATCCGTGTGGTTAAAACTAAATGCGGTTTTTTGCGGTTTTGGTTTGGATTGGTTCGGTTTGCGGTTTTACTTTTGGATTTGTTCGAATACGATCACCCCTAAGTTGAACTACTCATCCCACCCCTCCTAACTCCTTTATTAAAATATAATTGAAGAGGTTAAGTTTCATCATACCAATATTAACATTATTAGGTATAGACAAAATATAACTAATGCTAAAGTCATATGAAACTTTCAACTGTACCTTATGAGTTCACTAATCCAAACAACCAACAACCAAACTATATATAAATTGAAATCACCACTGAATCAACTAACAATTTGTTAAAGCCAAAACATTTTTACTTATGATTAATTATAATAAAAAGTGTGGCAATTTACAATAGCAATAAAGTTCTTTTATAAAATATGATATGATGTTGACATAAAAAGAATTTCAGATTTTTTTAATATAACAAATATATTTGTTGCAGCAAGATTAAGAGAAGTTCAAGTGATTTTTTTAATGAATAATTATCGACCTTTAGATCAAATAAAATGGACATTTTAGCATGTACCATAAAAAAAATGGACATCTTAGATTTGGCATTAAAGTTTAATTTGACACCTAGTGTCAACGAATCCTAACTCCTTTATTATTTTTTTATGATAACCAAATTGTTAGTAATTAGTATTATAATGTTATGTTAATTTTTTCCCCTGCCAGGATTTGAACTCTGAACCTCCAACTCATAAACCTTTAGCCAACTAGCTTAACCAGTTGAAGGGTTGCTAGCGGTGCGGTTTGGTTCGGTTTTGAGCATAAAAGTCATCCTAACCGCGAGATAAAAATGCATGTCGTTCGCTTTGGTTCAATTGGTTTTAAAAAAGTCATCCAAACCAAACCAAACCAATGCAGTTAGGTTGGTTCGGTTTGTGCGGTTTATCACGATATAAAAAATATGACAATATTTCCAACTTGTTACAAAATAAACATATGAAATTTTAATTTATTTTATTGTTTACATGATAAAATATGCATATACATAATAACTTATTTTTAATACCAATAGTATAGTTCTGGGTGCGTGAAATGATATATTTTGACAGCCTACTATTTTATAGACTCAATTTGGGTTGATTGCTAATAGTTGATAGAGTTAAGTTAAGTATTGCGGTTTGGTTCGGTTTTCTTAAATGAAAACCGCAACCAAACCAAACTGTAGGGTTTAGAAGAAAAATGATCCGTGTGGTTAAAACTAAATGCGGTTTTTTGCGGTTTTGGTTTGGATTGGTTCGGTTTGCGGTTTTACTTTTGGATTTGTTCGAATACGATCACCCCTAAGTTGAACTACTCATCCCACCCCTCCTAACTCCTTTATTAAAATATAATTGAAGAGGTTAAGTTTCATCATACCAATATTAACATTATTAGGTATAGACAAAATATAACTAATGCTAAAGTCATATGAAACTTTCAACTGTACCTTATGAGTTCACTAATCCAAACAACCAACAACCAAACTATATATAAATTGAAATCACCACTGAATCAACTAACAATTTGTTAAAGCCAAAACATTTTTACTTATGATTAATTATAATAAAAAGTGTGGCAATTTACAATAGCAATAAAGTTCTTTTATAAAATATGATATGATGTTGACATAAAAAGAATTTCAGATTTTTTTAATATAACAAATATATTTGTTGCAGCAAGATTAAGAGAAGTTCAAGTGATTTTTTTAATGAATAATTATCGACCTTTAGATCAAATAAAATGGACATTTTAGCATGTACCATAAAAAAAATGGACATCTTAGATTTGGCATTAAAGTTTAATTTGACACCTAGTGTCAACGAATCCTAACTCCTTTATTATTTTTTTATGATAACCAAATTGTTAGTAATTAGTATTATAATGTTATGTTAATTTTTTCCCCTGCCAGGATTTGAACTCTGAACCTCCAACTCATAAACCTTTAGCCAACTAGCTTAACCAGTTGAAGGGTTGCTAGCGGTGCGGTTTGGTTCGGTTTTGAGCATAAAAGTCATCCTAACCGCGAGATAAAAATGCATGTCGTTCGCTTTGGTTCAATTGGTTTTAAAAAAGTCATCCAAACCAAACCAAACCAATGCAGTTAGGTTGGTTCGGTTTGTGCGGTTTATCACGATATAAAAAATATGACAATATTTCCAACTTGTTACAAAATAAACATATGAAATTTTAATTTATTTTATTGTTTACATGATAAAATATGCATATACATAATAACTTATTTTTAATACCAATAGTATAGTTCTGGGTGCGTGAAATGATATATTTTGACAGCCTACTATTTTATAGACTCAATTTGGGTTGATTGCTAATAGTTGATAGAGTTAAGTTAAGTATTGCGGTTTGGTTCGGTTTTCTTAAATGAAAACCGCAACCAAACCAAACTGTAGGGTTTAGAAGAAAAATGATCCGTGTGGTTAAAACTAAATGCGGTTTTTTGCGGTTTTGGTTTGGATTGGTTCGGTTTGCGGTTTTACTTTTGGATTTGTTCGAATACGATCACCCCTAAGTTGAACTACTCATCCCACCCCTCCTAACTCCTTTATTAAAATATAATTGAAGAGGTTAAGTTTCATCATACCAATATTAACATTGTTAGGTATAGACAAAATATAACTAATGCTAAAGTCATATGAAACTTTCAACTGTACCTTATGAGTTCACTAATCCAAACAACCAACAACCAAACTATATATAAATTGAAATCACCACTGAATCAACTAACAATTTGTTAAAGCCAAAACATTTTTACTTATGATTAATTATAATAAAAAGTGTGGCAATTTACAATAGCAATAAAGTTCTTTTATAAAATATGATATGATGTTGACATAAAAAGAATTTCAGATTTTTTTAATATAACAAATATATTTGTTGCAGCAAGATTA
Organism: Trifolium pratense; assembly: GCF_020283565.1. NCBI lineage: Eukaryota > Viridiplantae > Streptophyta > Magnoliopsida > Fabales > Fabaceae > Trifolium > Trifolium pratense. The sequence continues at coordinate 20,112,912 of NC_060063.1, read as the reverse complement.
AGAGAAGTTCAAGTGATTTTTTTAATGAATAATTATCGACCTTTAGATCAAATAAAATGGACATTTTAGCATGTACCATAAAAAAAATGGACATCTTAGATTTGGCATTAAAGTTTAATTTGACACCTAGTGTCAACGAATCCTAACTCCTTTATTATTTTTTTATGATAACCAAATTGTTAGTAATTAGTATTATAATGTTATGTTAATTTTTTCCCCTGCCAGGATTTGAACTCTGAACCTCCAACTCATAAACCTTTAGCCAACTAGCTTAACCAGTTGAAGGGTTGCTAGCGGTGCGGTTTGGTTCGGTTTTGAGCATAAAAGTCATCCTAACCGCGAGATAAAAATGCATGTCGTTCGCTTTGGTTCAATTGGTTTTAAAAAAGTCATCCAAACCAAACCAAACCAATGCAGTTAGGTTGGTTCGGTTTGTGCGGTTTATCACGATATAAAAAATATGACAATATTTCCAACTTGTTACAAAATAAACATATGAAATTTTAATTTATTTTATTGTTTACATGATAAAATATGCATATACATAATAACTTATTTTTAATACCAATAGTATAGTTCTGGGTGCGTGAAATGATATATTTTGACAGCCTACTATTTTATAGACTCAATTTGGGTTGATTGCTAATAGTTGATAGAGTTAAGTTAAGTATTGCGGTTTGGTTCGGTTTTCTTAAATGAAAACCGCAACCAAACCAAACTGTAGGGTTTAGAAGAAAAATGATCCGTGTGGTTAAAACTAAATGCGGTTTTTTGCGGTTTTGGTTTGGATTGGTTCGGTTTGCGGTTTTACTTTTGGATTTGTTCGAATACGATCACCCCTAAGTTGAACTACTCATCCCACCCCTCCTAACTCCTTTATTAAAATATAATTGAAGAGGTTAAGTTTCATCATACCAATATTAACATTATTAGGTATAGACAAAATATAACTAATGCTAAAGTCATATGAAACTTTCAACTGTACCTTATGAGTTCACTAATCCAAACAACCAACAACCAAACTATATATAAATTGAAATCACCACTGAATCAACTAACAATTTGTTAAAGCCAAAACATTTTTACTTATGATTAATTATAATAAAAAGTGTGGCAATTTACAATAGCAATAAAGTTCTTTTATAAAATATGATATGATGTTGACATAAAAAGAATTTCAGATTTTTTTAATATAACAAATATATTTGTTGCAGCAAGATTAAGAGAAGTTCAAGTGATTTTTTTTAATGAATAATTATCGACCTTTAGATCAAATAAAATGGACATTTTAGCATGTACCATAAAAAAAATGGACATCTTAGATTTGGCATTAAAGTTTAATTTGACACCTAGTGTCAACGAATCCTAACTCCTTTATTATTTTTTTATGATAACCAAATTGTTAGTAATTAGTATTATAATGTTATGTTAATTTTTTCCCCTGCCAGGATTTGAACTCTGAACCTCCAACTCATAAACCTTTAGCCAACTAGCTTAACCAGTTGAAGGGTTGCTAGCGGTGCGGTTTGGTTCGGTTTTGAGCATAAAAGTCATCCTAACCGCGAGATAAAAATGCATGTCGTTCGCTTTGGTTCAATTGGTTTTAAAAAAGTCATCCAAACCAAACCAAACCAATGCAGTTAGGTTGGTTCGGTTTGTGCGGTTTATCACGATATAAAAAATATGACAATATTTCCAACTTGTTACAAAATAAACATATGAAATTTTAATTTATTTTATTGTTTACATGATAAAATATGCATATACATAATAACTTATTTTTAATACCAATAGTATAGTTCTGGGTGCGTGAAATGATATATTTTGACAGCCTACTATTTTATAGACTCAATTTGGGTTGATTGCTAATAGTTGATAGAGTTAAGTTAAGTATTGCGGTTTGGTTCGGTTTTCTTAAATGAAACCGCAACCAAACCAAACTGTAGGGTTTAGAAGAAAAATGATCCGTGTGGTTAAAACTAAATGCGGTTTTTTGCGGTTTTGGTTTGGATTAGTTCGGTTTGCGGTTTTACTTTTGGATTTGTTCGAATACGATCACCCCTAAGTTCAACTACTCATCCCACCCCTCCTAACTCCTTTATTAAAATATAATTGAAGAGGTTAAGTTTCATCATACCAATATTAACATTATTAGGTATAGACAAAATATAACTAATGCTAAAGTCATATGAAACTTTCAACAGTACCTTATGAGTTCACTAATCCAAACAACCAACAACCAAACTATATATAAATTGAAATCACCACTGAATCAACTAACAATTTGTTAAAGCCAAAACATTTTTACTTATGATTAATTATAATAAAAAGTGTGGCAATTTACAATAGCAATAAAGTTCTTTTATAAAATATGATATGATGTTGACATAAAAAGAATTTCAGATTTTTTTAATATAACAAATATATTTGTTGCAGCAAGATTAAGAGAAGTTCAAGTGATTTTTTTAATGAATAATTATCGACCTTTAGATCAAATAAAATGGACATTTTAGCATGTACCATAAAAAAAATGGACATCTTAGATTTGGCATTAAAGTTTAATTTGACACCTAGTGTCAACGAATCCTAACTCCTTTATTATTTTTTTATGATAACCAAATTGTTAGTAATTAGTATTATAATGTTATGTTAATTTTTTCCCCTGCCAGGATTTGAACTCTGAACCTCCAACTCCAAAACCTTTAGCCAACTAGCTTAACCAGTTGAAGGGTTGCTAGCGGTGCGGTTTGGTTCGGTTTTGAGCATAAAAGTCATCCTAACCGCGAGATAAAAATGCATGTCGTTCGCTTTGGTTCAATTGGTTTTTAAAAAGTCATCCAAACCAAACCAAACCAATGCAGTTAGGTTGGTTCGGTTTGTGCGGTTTATCACGATATAAAAAATATGACAATATTTCCAACTTGTTACAGAATAAACATATGAAATTTTAATTTATTTTATTGTTTACATGATAAAATATGCATATACATAATAACTTATTTTTAATACCAATAGTATAGTTCTGGGTGCGTGAAATGATATATTTTGACAGCCTACTATTTTATGGACTCAATTTGGGTTGATTGCTAATAGTTGATAGAGTTAAGTTAAGTATTGCGGTTTGGTTCGGTTTTCTTAAATGAAAACCACAAACCAAACCAAACTGTACGGTTTAGAAGAAAAATGATCCGTGTGGTTAAAATTAAATGCAGTTTTTTGCGGTTTTGGTTTGGATTGGTTCGGTTTGCGGTTTTACTTTTGGATTTGTTCGAATACGATCACCCCTAAGTTGAACTACTCATCCCACCCTTCCTAACTCCTTTATTAATATATAATTGAAGAGGTTAAGTTTCATCATACCAATATTAACATTATTAGGTATAGACAAAATATAACTAATGCTAAAGTCATATGAAACTTTCAACAGTACCTTATGAGTTCACTAATCCAAACAACCAACAACCAAGCTATATATAAATTGAAATCACCACTGAATCAACTAACAATTTGTTAAAGCCAAAACATTTTTACTTATGATTAATTATAATAAAAAGTGTGGCAATTTACAATAGCAATAAAGTTCTTTTATAAAATATGATATGATGTTGACATAAAAAGAATTTCAGATTTTTTTAATATAACAAATATATTTGTTGCAGCAAGATTAAGAGAAGTTCAAGTGATTTTTTTAATGAATAATTATCGACCTTTAGATCAAATAAAATGGACATTTTAGCATGTACCATAAAAAAAATGGACATCTTAGATTTGGCATTAAAGTTTAATTTGACACCTAGTGTCAACGAATCCTAACTCCTTTATTATTTTTTTATGATAACCAAATTGTTAGTAGTTAGTATTATAATGTTATGTTAGTTTTTTCCCCCTGCCAGGATTTGAACTCTGAACCTCCAACTCCAAAACCTTTAGCCAACTAGCTTAACCAGTTGAAGGGTTGCTAGCGGTGCGGTTTGGTTCGGTTTTGAGCATAAAAATCATCCTAACTGCGAGATAAAAGTGCATGCCGTTCGCTTTGGTTCAATTGTGAAATTCTGGTACACAGTAGACAAGTGTTGTCCACGATGTGCAGACACTTGTCGCAACACTTATCTTAGCAGTAAGAACAATAAAACAGAGCATTAAAAACATATACTGAAAAGCATAAACGACACACATAATTGTTAACCCAGTTCAGCCTAACAGCCTAATCTGGGGGATACCAATCCAGGAGGAAATTCACTATCAGCAGTATTAATTCGGAGCTAAACTCCCCCGTTTACAACTCCTCACTTAATCCCTACCCAATGACACTTCTACCTAGGAACTCCTAGATATGAGACCCCGTCTCACTCCCCTCAACCTTACAACCAGTAAGGATTTCAATAACAACAGAATGGAGACACTCTCCTTGACAAAGATGAAGTCGACACACTTCAATAACATCACCACCTAGCCAACGACTAAGTTCACAATTTGGAGTTGCTTAAAAGCTTCCTCCAAGTACAATTCTCAACTCATTACCTACAGGTTTCTGAGTGAGGACATAGTGACCATCTCACAACCCGAGTGGTTCACTTTACACCAACTCTCCTAGAGAGTGGCTTAAAGACACGAAACCCTTAAAAGACTACATCTTTGATATTCTATTTTAGCTTCAAGTTTCGGTGAATAATAAGGGTTAGCAGCACCCTTTAAATAGCAGAGCCTCGTGGGCTTTTCATAATGCTTCAGCTCCAATAAATCTTTTAGATGCAAAATATATATTTTTACCAAATCTTTATTTGCATCAAATATTCCTCCCATAAATATATTTGTTGTAAATATATTTTAAATTTAAATCTTCTAATCTTCTGGAAGCACAAAGATTTATTTGAAATAAATCTTTTATATTTTCTGCAGCAATCTTCACAAGATATATTTTTGAAACAAATATTATATTTTCTAAAAGTTATTTTATTCCTTTAGAAAATAGAACTAGGGTTCAGCTGCCTTCTGAAACACATTGATCACGTGCGCCTTGTTGAGTAAGAAACCACGAAACAATTCTTCAATCAAATCTTCGAAAGATTTAGTAGAAAATAAAAACGCTAGCTGGCGCGAACAATCAGACATACAAGTGTTGTTACATCTGTCGCAACACTTGGCGTAAGCACATATGTCTCAACACTTGGCTAAAAGATGTTTTTGCAAAATGTAGCCAACATACAAAAACGCAACAATCTCCCCCTTTGGCAAATTTTGGCTAAAACAATATTAGACCAGTATATAGAGAGATACAGTATTACCTTTCCTTCGAGTCAACATGATCACACAACTAGGAAAGAAAGTAACACATAGTAAGACTACTTCCAAGAGAGGTAAGTAGCATCAGAGGCATGCAATAGCAGGAATAAACACATATAGCCTCACAGAGCAGATAGAGAGAAATAAACTCTCATAGTGGATTCAAAGATAGGAGAAATAAACTCCTACAATCAGAGTACATCCATTCAACAAAAGATCACCAGGGAAAAATAAATTCCCACAAACATAGAACTAGGAAAAATAAATTCCCAGCCACCAGAGAATAAAGCCAAGATGTCTCAGCATCTGGCATCACACTTGTCACTTATTCATACTACCACTCCCCCTGAATTTGTGCATGACAGAGCACAAGCATACAATGTAATCAACCATAGGAACTACAACATCCTTGTAATAGCAGAAGCATTCAATCAGAGTGATCAACGCTTAATGGTTGTTGTAGACACACATGTGTGCATTCATAAATAAGCATGTACAAGTTACCCATATTTCTATGAATGTAACTAACTAAGTCACCCATATTGCTATGAATGTGACCCAAATCACCCATATTTCTATGACTGTGATCCTAAGCATAAAAGTCATCCATATTTCTATGATTACGACTAAGCACGGTGAATCATCCATATTTCTATGACTATGATTATGATCATGCCCTATGCTACAAATTTAAATGCTTTTTGGAATTCTTGCAACACATCACACAGAGTTGAAGGTAACATTTACTCCACTCAGACATAGGCCTAGAAGATTAACACATCGCAGAAAGAACCGCAACAACATACACACCAGATGTCAGCACATCTGTCCACACATCACGCAGATAGATCTTACATATCACAGATCACTACTCCCCCTTTTTAGCCACAAATTCTGACAAATAAAGTCAGTGTGCATTAAACAACAGAACAGAGGCATAGAGGTACCATAGCAGTATCAGAAGTGCAAGTTACATAACAGAGAGAACTAAACTCTCACAAAAGAACCACATGGGGAGAAATAAACTCCCCCATACTGAGAAAAATAAATTCTCACACATCAGATCAGGATGTCTAGACATCAGGCATGACATCACACATCAAGAACATAGCACTCCCACAACCATCAAGCACGTTATCAGAGCATAAGCTATCAGAACACATTATTAGGCTAGCTACACACTACTACTCCTCCTGGATAGCATTACTCCCCCTCAACACATGCATATATATAACTCACACTCCCCCTCAATACGAGCATAGAAGCATAAGAACAACAACTTCACCAAATGTGAGAACACCGGTCCACACATTTGTCCACACACACACTACTCCACCTTTTTGGTCATAATTTTGACAAACATCATACATATCAGAACATAGGGTAGCAGACAAACGCTTCAGAGTGCACACAATACATACCATAATGCACACAAAGGTGCTAGAAATCCAGGGCCTAGCCCACACAATATACGGAGAACATGCAAGCCTTTATCCACAATACCATAACCAAACTCCAACAGTATAACATGAAGATCATAAGTCATAAGGCATAAACTTATACCATCTTCATCACATCAACCTCCATAGTTAACACTCATAAAATAGACATTTCCCCTTGTTTCCACAACATGACAAGAGCATGAGAAAACATTGTTCTTGGAAACAACATGTACCAACCGACAGAGAAAACAATGTTAGGAACATGTGGTCCGACAAAAGAAATCTATAGTCAGAAGTCAAAGACACTCCCTTTTTGGCTTTGGAGTGCTTCTGATCTTTCAATCTCAAAGAGTTGTCTCATAATACTCTTATAGATTACACCCATAAAGGTTATTGGTAGCTTCACCATAAACGTTGTAGCTTTGCTTCATAGTCAAAAACATACTCACAAAAAATTCAGCTTCTCATAACATTATCTCCTTTAAAACATAAATTTCTATTTCTAGACATTTTCTTCAAAATGAATGAAACATTCTCTAAGAGGACAGAAGAGATGTCAACTTTCTTCCTGTCAAGTGACATGATGCCCAGAACAACATCCTCAATATTTGGCTCATAGTCAACCACATTCTGGCATTTTGGTGACAGATGTTGTACACAATGTTGGAACACTTGAGATAACACGATGTTGAGACAGATGTTACAACATCTCGTACCAGAACAGACAAGTTATTCAACACAGATGAGTATTATTCAGTTCCAATCTCAAGAGACATATACCAAAAGCATCTTCAACAATATATATATTGTCATCACATAAGAACATCAAACTAGAGGTTTCAGAAACAGGTCTGTAATAGTCACTTACCATAGTAGTAATCACCTTTGATCATCACATTATCGCATATGATCATAACACATCTGAACACATATAATACTTCTCAGCAGAATGCACATCCAAACAATCGTACCATGCTAGTTCTCTTTTTAGTCACACTTTGAGCAACAACTTTGGTCAAGTGGAAGATCATCAAGATCAGTTTCTTCTACCACATTCAAAACATCAATACTCCAAACCACCATTAGTTGATCTTCAACCTTATTAGATTGAGGACTCTCAGAACCATATAAGCATCAGTTTGGGGGATTGCAGAACAGGTTTCAACAACACTAACGGGTTGGTCCAGGATGTTTCAACATCCGATATGACATTAGACTTATGTTAGGTTCCTTTGGGGGACTCAACGACAACTTTAGTGAGGGATGACAAAGTGTCAGAACCAACAACCTTGGAAGATGACATATGCACAATTTCAACAACAATGTCATCAACAACAGCAACATACATACTAGATTGACAGCTTGAGAGGTACATCTGACAGATGTTCCAACACTACCCACAACATTTGAACTGACAAAATCTTTAACATGAGTAACAACATTTGATTCGACATTAGGGGTTTTGATATGTTCAAGATACAAACATGTCATAGTATGAGATTCATTGACAACAACAAAAGGATCACCATTCCTACCATTACTTTTGGGATTCATCTTTCGTCTTTGTTCTCTATTAGCCAAGATATGACATTTACTCCCAAACACATGGAAATATTTAACATTTGGTTTTCTCCCCTTCCAAAGCTCATAGAGGATAGATGAGAACTCATGACTAATTCTTCAGAGGAGCAGAAGTTAGAAAATTTAGCAGTTTCAAATTCCTTCCGATGGTCACTTTTTGATCCTAATAATTATACCCTCCTTCTCTCTTTGGAGGCGTTTGACAAAGGTCTTTGAAGACATTAAAAGTATTTGATTTTTCTTTAATAAAATTTACCCAAGTAAATCTGGAGGAATCATCAACAACTAAAAAGACATACTTTTTTCGACCAAGATTTCCAACTTGGTTAGGTCTCATCAAATCAGCAATCATCTATTTTCTGGTCATGAACCCAGAACTTTTCGTGCCAGATGTTGCAACATTATGTGAGACATTTGTCCCTTCAACTAGTCTATAGTGCAATGTGAGAGGAGATTCCCTCTTACAGACAACATCAGAGCTGATCAAAATACTTGGATGCTGATCAAGAATAATACTACAAAGCACAGTGGGAAATGTTGTTGGCATCTTCACAGCCAAAGACTTAGCATGCTCAGCTTCAGGTTCTCCACTCCTGCCTAAAAACTTATTAATCACAGCAGGTGAAAATTCAACACATTAACCCATGTAAAAAAACCTTCATGAATTCTTTACTCAAAGGATCATCACAGTCTTCAGTTTCTTGAGAGCTCTACTAGACTCATTTAAGTCAGTTATCATTTGCTGCCTAGTGAGAGCACCAGCTTTTGCTGGACAGATGTACCAACACCTGCTGCAACATTTGTCCCTACAAGCAGCCTTTGCTCAATATTCAGCTTTCCTTTTCTTTTACAAGGGACATCAGTGTCCACAAGAATATTTGGATGTTGGTCAAGAACAATACCACACAGTAAAGTAGGAAATGCTATGGGAAGTTGTAGAGCAAAAGATTTAGCATGTTCTAAAGTAGCATAAAAGACATAAGCACCATAATCAAACTTGGCCTTAGTTCCAACAACATAAATGAACCTAGCCAATTCTTTGGCTACATTACTGGAATGAGTGGTAGGAACCCAATTAACAGCAGCAAATTGTTCTACAAATTTCATTATCTGTGACTTCCAGCTCAGCTACTTCCTCATCACTTCTTCCAAAAAATTTGTTAATTATGGAGGGAGAGAGATGAACACACTTGCCTCTCACACAAACCTACCTATACTTAGGGTTTTTAGGATCATCACAATTGTCACCAATATTACTACAAATCCCCTTACCAGCTTATCAAAACAGTCACCTAGATCAGACACTGTTCTCATCAGACCTTCATTCCTTTCACACTTCTTCTGAATGTGTCACCAAATGTAGCTACACTTGTCTCCCTTTCAAAGTCTGATTTACTAGAAGGGGGTTCTTTCTTTTCAGACTCTTTTTCTTCTCCCCAGTAACAGATACATTATTACTCTTTGTCCTTGGTGGACCATAAAAAGGTTTCTTCCCAACAAATCTTGTCACCTTTCATGATTTAGATTTCTGGACAAGTGTATTGACAGTTGTCACATTTTTACCAGCCCTACTTCTGATTCTTCCTACAACATTAGCACTAGGTGTCTTATCTAGTGACTTGTTACCAGCCACTATGTCATTCACAATGACAACATCAGGATCATCACCCACACTTTTGTCAACAGAAGGTTCTTTATCAGCAAACAAAGACCTAATACTCTCATCAGATTTAGAATAACCCATAACATTATTACCAAAGTTATTATCAGTCCTTACTACTACTGGAATTCTTTCTTGCTCAGTAGTATCCACCTGGTCAGGATTATCTTGATCATTCTAGCCTACACCAGTATCAGGTGCCACAAATGTATAAACATCTGGCACAACATTAGTCTCAAGAACAGTTTCCTTGATATACTCATCAATACAGTAACTATTGACCTTAGTAGAAGCATCAACAGCAGAATTAACATTTGCCGAAGAATTTAAATCATATTTCCCTTGATTAGTGTGCACCAGACAATGGAGAGAGAGATACAAGACATACCTTCTTTCACTTCAACAAAAACACACACCAGAGGCATGCAGCAGCGTAATTGGGTTCACCGAGCCCACATAGCACATTGACAGACAGATATAAATTCTCACAAAAGAACATATTAGATCGGGATGACTAGATTCATAGCATAACACATCCACAAACATCACGACAAAGACTAGCACCCTACTAATCAGAGCATGAGCTGCAAGATCACCAACAGACTAACTATCCTCAAGATTTTTAGACATAATCTTCATACTCTCATCAGATTGAGAGTTCACAACACAGTGATCAGCAGAATTATTACCAGTCATAATTACTTTTGTAGTATTCTCTTTCTTAGTAGTATTCATCTGGTAAGAAATATCTGAAACATTATGATCTATTATAGTTTCAGGTGCTGCAGATGTATCAAAATATGTGGCAGTTGCAGGTGCCACAAATGTACCCACACTTGGTACAACATTTGTCTCAGGGATAGTTTCCTTGAGAGTTTTACCAACACAATCACTTGTGGCCTTAGTGGAAGCACCAAAGTCACAATTAACAACAGCAGGGGGACACAAGAGGATCAACCATCAGTAGTTGATTAACCTTCAATACCAGATCATCCACACATGTTTCAACACTCTAACCCTTTTACTTAACAAGGACACATCTTGATCACTGTCCTTGCAGAACCACACTCTGTATCATGACCTTTTGAATAGGCAAGATGTCATGCTTAATAGGTGTGAAGTCACTCACAAACTCCAAAACTTCTTAGTTTGCTTAAAAGCTTGACTAAGATTCTGATTATCAGCCTTTTTCTCGAGTGACTTGCAGTAGATAACCAAAGACAATTATCAGACCTCAGTATCTGACAATATTTTGCTGCCCTTACATCCACTACTAGTGGAATCAATAGTCATGCATTGCTAGAGCATACTATTAAAGAAAGATCAGAACCTCCACATTCTGATTCACATAGGCAGATAAGCTTCTTCTGACCATACAACTTGAGCACTCCTATGCATAATTCCAAGCACCTTACATGCCCAACTGTCATCCAACACGATTCTGCATAATCTGCAGGTCAGATGTACCAACATCTGGGAGCACATCAGTCCCCTTCTCAGGTACCATAATAAGAGATCCTTTATCAAATCCACTGGAGGTTGGCTTGTAGGATTGGAAGCAAAAATAAATTGCTCATAACTACCTTCAGATCTCTCTTCAACAAACTCATGTATGAGTGCCTTTATGAGTGGACTTGAGATCACCCTCAAGTATCGTTGGCATCTCCAACAAGTTAGTTGAACCTCACCAGAGGAGAACAGAGTGTAGCACACTCAAAACCACCAGGAGTTTTCCCATCATATATGTATGCAGCGGAATTCAAACCAGAAAACTCCTCAACAAACTTCAGGCACACCATAATGACCTTTGCACAAACTCCACACTTCAGGTGCAACAGGTTAACATAGGTTTGAAAATAAATCAAACCATACAGCAACTCAACACCAAAGCTACACACCTTGCCATGAATAGTCCATCCCCCACTTCTAGGGACCATTCAAACAAATATGAACTTCTTCAAGTCCAAACAACTTTTCAGTATTCCTTACTTGTTCATAACCAGAAAGTATCTTCCCTAGGATCTCACCCAAATACAGAACAGGATGCCTGCTCTGATACCAATTGAAATTCTGGTACACAGTAGACAAGTGTTGTCCACGATGTGCAGACACTTGTCGCAACACTTGTCTTAGCAGTAAGAACAATAAAACAGAGCATTAAAAACATATACTGAAAAGCATAAACGACACACATAATTGTTAACCCAGTTCAGCCTAACAGCCTAATCTGGGGGATACCAATCCAGGAGGAAATTCACTATCAGCAGTATTAATTCGGAGCTAAACTCCCCCGTTTACAACTCCTCACTTAATCCCTACCCAATGACACTTCTACCTAGGAACTTCTAGATATGAGACCCCATCTCACTCCCCTCAACCTTACAACCAGTAAGGATTTCAATAACAACAAAATGGAGACACTCTCCTTGACAAAGATGAAGTCGACACACTTCAATAACATCACCACCTAGCCAACGACTAAGTTCACAATTTGGAGTTGCTTAAAAGCTTCCTCCAAGTACAATTCTCAACTCATTACCTACAGGTTTCTGAGTGAGGACATAGTGACCATCTCACAACCCGAGTGGTTCACTTTACACCAACTCTCCTAGAGAGTGGCTTAAAGACACGAAACCCTTAAAAGACTACATCTTTGATATTCTATTTTAGCTTCAAGTTTCGGTGAATAATAAGGGTTAGCAGCACCCTTTAAATAGCAGAGCCTCGTGGGCTTTTCATAATGCTTCAGCTCCAATAAATCTTCTAGATGCAAAATATATATTTTTACCAAATCTTTATTTGCATCAAATATTCCTCCCATAAATATATTTGTTGTAAATATATTTTAAATTTAAATCTTCTAATCTTCTGGAAGCACAAAGATTTATTTGAAATAAATCTTTTATATTTTCTGCAGCAATCTTCACAAGATATATTTTTGAAACAAATATTATATTTTCTAAAAGTTATTTTATTCCTTTAGAAAATAGAACTAGGGTTCAGCTGCCTTCTGAAACACATTGATCACGTGCGCCTTGTTGAGTAAGAAACCACGAAACAATTCTTCAATCAAATCTTCGAAAGATTTAGTAGAAAATAAAAACGCTAGCTGGCGCGAACAATCAGACATACAAGTGTTGTTACATCTGTCGCAACACTTGGCGTAAGCACATATGTCTCAACACTTGGCTAAAAGATGTTTTTGCAAAATGTAGCCAACATACAAAACCCCAACAAATTGGTTTTTAAAATGTCATCCAAACCAAACCAAACAAATGCGGTTAGGTTGGTTCGATTTGTGCGGTTTATCACGATATAAAAAATATGACAATATTTCCAACTTGTTACAAAATAAACATATGAAATTTTAATTTACTTTATTGTTTACATGATAAAATATGCATATACAGAAATTGATATACATAATAACTTATTTTTAATACCAATAGTATAGTTCTGGGTGCGTGAAATGATATATTTTGACAGCCTACTATTTTATGGACACAATTTGGGTTGATTGCTAATAGTTGATAGAGTTAGGTTAAGTATTGCGGTTTGGTTCGGTTTTCTTAAATGAAAACCACAAACCAAACCAAACTGTACGGTTTAGAAGAAAAATGATCCGTGTGGTTAAAACTAAATGCGGTTTTTTGCGGTTTTGGTTTGGATTGGTTCGGTTTGCGGTTTTACTTCTGGATTTGTTCGAATACGATCACCCCTAAGTTGAACTACTCATCCCACCCCTCCTAACTCCTTTATTAATATATAATTGAAGAGGTTATGTTTCATCATACCAATATTAACATTATTAGGTATAGACAAAATATAACTAATGCTAAAGTCATATGAAACTTTCAACGGTACCTTATGAGTTCACTAATCCAAACAACCAACAACCAACAACCAAGCTATATATATATTGAAATCACCACTGAATCAACTAACAATTTGTTAAAGCCAAAACATTTTTACTTATGATTAATTATAATAAAAAGTGTGGCAATTTACAATAGCAATAAAGTTCTTTTATAAAATATGATATCATGTTGACATAAAAAGAATTTCAGATTTTTTTAATATAACAAATATATTAGTTGCATTAAGAATAAGAGAAGTTCAAGTGATTTTTTTAATGAATAATTATCGAACTTTAGATTAAATAAAATGGACATTTTAGCATGTACCATAAAAAAAATGGACATCTTAGATTTGGCATTAAAGTTTAATTTGACACCTAGTGTCAACGAATCCTAACTCCTTAATTATTTTTTTATGATAATCAAATTGTTAGTAGTTAGTATTATAATGTTATGTTAATTTTTTCCCCCTGCCAGGATTTGAACTCTGAACCTCCAACTCCAAAACCTTTAGCCAACTAGCTAAACCAGTTGAAGGGGTGCTCGCGGTGCAGTTTGGTTCGGTTTTGAGCATAAAAGTCATCCTAACCGCCAGATAAAAATGCATGCCGTTCGGTTTGGTTCAATTGGTTTTTAAAAAGTCATCCAAACCAAACCAAACCAATGCGGTTAGGTTGGTTCGGTTTGTGCGATTTATCACGATATAAAAAATATGATAATATTTCCAACTTGTTACAAAATAAACATATGAAATTTTTAATTTATTTTATTGTTTACATGATAAAATATGCATATACAGAAATTGATATACATAATAACTTATTTTTAATACCAATAGTATAGTTCTGGGTGCGTGAAATGATATATTTTGACAGCCTACTATTTTATGGACTCAATTTGGGTTGATTGCTAATAGTTGATAGAGTTAAGTTAAGTATTGCGGTTTGGTTCGGTTTTCTTAAATGAAAACCACAAACCAAACCAAACTGTACGGTTTAGAAGAAAAATGATCCGTGTGGTTAAAACTAAATGCGGTTTTTTGCGGTTTTGGTTTGGATTTGTAACACCCCAAATTTTATAAACTAGTATTTTCTTTATATTATTAATTTAAGTATTTTTATAAAATAAATTTGATGATTTAGTTATATTTTTATAATAGTTTGTGAAAATAATACATTCAATGAGTATTCAATGTCATGTTAGTCCCAGTTACGTGTCTAAAGTATGAGAATGTTTAAGTAATTATTTTCTTGGAACTGAATTTTAGATAAAGAAAATCTATAAATCTAATCTATTAATTTAATGAAAGCTATGGTTTAAATTTCAGAACTAGTAGTGTAAAAGTATACACCCTTAAAAATAAATAGTTTATAAAAATATGTCATTGTGATACCTAATATTTCCGAATTATTTTAGGTGTGCTCTGATAGTATTTCTACCTTGTATAGACTGATAATTAATATTTTTCTAGACTGTGAATTTAAGAAAAGTAATTTTAGAAATCAATCATGAAATATTTTAGTAAGCTATGATAAAAGTTTGGGCTTAAAATTCTACCGAATTTCGGACAGTAGTTTACTCAACAGTATAAATTTATATCTCAGAAAAATAAAAGAAAAATAATTTTGAGATCACAAAAAATATCTAGGTAAAAATGTTATTAAAATTAAATGAAAAATTAAATGAAAATTAAGAGATAGGAATTACACCTCATGTATTAACGTGGCTTAATCTTTCTTCACAAGTGGAAATGAAAACGTGGGCTTAAGTAAAAGAGAAAACGTGGTCTCCTAATTGTCCACAATAATCATTCAAACTCCCCTATAAATAGAACTTTAATCTTTATCAATCCCACACAAACCATCACTGTCACACGAAGCTAGGAATTTCAAGGTGTCCTAGATGAAGGTGATTGCTCGAGTTATTTTGGAAAGCTTCGAGGTAAGGGGAATCGCTAATAATAAGTTTTGATGAGCACAAGAAATGTGTTACTTGTATATATATATATTATTAGTTATAACTCGAGTAATTTATATTCATTAAGGTATATGCAAAATGTTAAATGATGAGTGATTGATTTTAGTTTGAATATATGCGTGAATAAATCCTCTGCAATATATGATTTTAAAATGTTCATGTGCTTGAGTATTTATGGTGAAAGTTTGAGGTTATCTCATAAGTTGTATGGCGAGTTTTGAGGATTAATATGTCTAAGTTAGATATTGACAAAGACAAATTAAGTTGAAGAGTTAAATAATTAATCACCTTTGATAGGTGAAGAGCAAAACAGGGTGTTTCTTACAGTACGGTAATGTATGTAAGACTGAGGATAGGTTCGGCTGGGTCGCCTCAAGACCTATTGGGGATCACCGGCGTTTTGAACTCCTACCAATAGTCAGAGATAGCCACTCTGACTGGAGGAAATCATACAACCCGACGTAGCCTGAACATGTTAGCATCCACACCATTGAAAATTGCATACAAGGCTTTTGAGTTGCCAAGTGTCAGATCATCCTCATCTTTTGTCCATTCATCGTCTGGCTTCTTTACATCAGTTTTCTTGCCATCCTTGTCAAGAACCATTGGTGGTTCCCATCCACGTAACACAGCCTTCCATGTCCTGCTGTCAATTGATTTTATGAAAGCCTCCATACGAGATTTCCAATAATCATAGTTCTCAGGACCTGTCAGTAAAGGGGGTTTAGACACTGACCCTCCTTCTTTATCCATTGTACCAGAAAATACTTCCCTGGAGCTCACCCAAAATAACAGAATAGGGTGTCTGCTCTGATGCCAATTGAAATTCTGGTATCACTAGAAAGATGTTGCCTAAGATGTCCCAACAACTTCTTTATGAATAATGTTGTTATCTATTGTTGGCACATCTTATATAACATATAAAATACTGACAGAGAATAAATAAAATGCACAAGTAATTGTTAACCCAGTTCAGCCAACTGCCTACTCTGGGGGATACCAATCCAGGAAGGAAATCCACTAATAGTTCTAGTTACTAAGACCTCCAGCAAACCCTAGGATTTACGTCTTAAACTAAGACCTCCAGCAAACCCCTGGTTTACGCCTTATAACCTCGACACTACTCATGCAACTTCTTCCTAGGAACTCCTAGACATGAGATCCCATCTCACTTCCACTCACACAACACAACCTGTGTTGTTTAAATAATGTTGGGAATGA
This sequence comes from Trifolium pratense, assembly GCF_020283565.1. NCBI lineage: Eukaryota > Viridiplantae > Streptophyta > Magnoliopsida > Fabales > Fabaceae > Trifolium > Trifolium pratense. The sequence goes on along the minus strand of NC_060063.1, from coordinate 20,095,891 downwards.
TGTGGCGACAACTTACCAAGACACTACTTCACTTTTGCTTAAAAGCTTCAAGTGAATCACACACGGTAAACTTCGTACTTCAAAGCTTAGGAGTAACCTTAAAATAATAAACTCACTTCTTAACTCGTGTTATAGAATCCACATGAAAGAATTACAATCAAATAATAAAAGACTCAACAAAGACTCAACATGTGTAACTAATACTTTTCAATGAGATACTTAGTCTTGAGCTTGGTCTTCGTATATATAATGATCTAGCACGCTCCTCTTGCTTCATTACTGATAGGACGCTCCTTGAGAGTCATAAAAAGTGATCTGATTCTCTTTTGATCTTCATCAAGACTGTATAGAAACTTTCCAAAAGTGTTTAAGGGACTTTAGAGGATAAGTGTGATCATACCGTTGTACCATTAAGTCTTATCTTATCCTTAAAACTCCTGATCAGATAAAATCTTCATTAAGCGTGCTTTTAAGTGGATTTCCATATATAGCAGATGCTCTCATTAAATGCGCGAGATTTCCTTAGCCAATATGATGTTGTAACATGTTTTCCAACATCTTGTTAGTATATTTGTTTTAGCAAAATTTAGCCAATTCAAATATCCAACAATCTCCCCCTTTGGCAATTTTTGGCTAAAACAATTTCAGGCCATTACCTTTGAGAGATATAAAAAGCGCAATCCTTCAAATCACCATGATCACACAAAAGAAGGAATGTTAGAGCATCTTTTAGACAAAATTTCACATAGGTGAAAAAATATATGCATCAGAGGCAGCAGCAGCGGAGTCATCATCAAATAGCCTCGAGCAAAATAGAACATGTGTTAGCAAAAAGAGTTTTAACATGTTTATCTTAGCGTGGTATCGGAGCAAAATATGATCAATCATAACACATGTCATATGTCATCAAAGTTGTTGTGACATATGGGAGCACATCTTCTAGCACATGTTCGTCCAATCAGGGCAGCATCCATTCAGCATCAAACTCCCCCTGAATTCATCAGCTTGTGCATTATCTCAGGGTAAAAAAAATTACTCCCCTACTATTCCTAAATATTCTTAATAAAATTTATAATTTTTATTAAAAATATACACGGGACCATTATTTATCACGAAAACATAAAAAAATTGAATAAATAAATTTACAAGAAAAAACACAATAATTCCACTTATATTTTAACAATATTATATAATAAATTTTTAAATATTTAATTTTAAAAAAAATTTCTACCTTAACATAATGACAAACTTAGATATCAAATAAAAATCAATGGACCTGTGCGAATGCACGGGTCTTTAAACTAGTATTTTAATAAAAGAAAGTTATGTGTTAACATCCATTTTTGCCTTGCTTGCCTGATTATGTGATATTTGAGTTTCTGCAACACACACATCCGCTACTTAAGCAACGAACACTCTATGCAGTACGTCTGTTACTTAAGTAACGGACACCTAAACGCCCTCAAATGCACGTCCACTACATAAGTAACAGAAGTGTTGACGGTCGACTCTACAAGTGCACAGAATCGCTACCAAGTAATAAAGTGATTAGTTATCGTTCTCCACAGGGATTGTGCCAAGGTTACTAATTTCGCTTAGGAATATGATAGTTGCCTTCGCTTTGTGTATTAAAGAAGGTATCTTTGCGGGTACTTTAGTAAATACATAAAATAAATGACAGAAAAGTAAATATCGGAAAAGTAAAAGATATGTGTGTGTGACCACACGGGGTGGTTAAGTGTGGGCAAATCCCTCCCTTACTCCTGCTTGGTGGCTTAATTATTTCCAAAGAATTTAGACTCTTGAAAATAGGTTTGAAACAATATATGTTCCTATTTCTATTACAAGCTTCTTGGCCATGCGAAGAAATTGCATTGATCCGACTAGTTTTTACTCATTCCCATAGTTGCCCTTTTCATATGTTAAATGATTTATTAATTTAATAGTATAAAATTGTAAATTAATTTTTAATTTAAGGATATTTTTGTCTTTTCAAAAATTAAACAAACTTCTTTCTCTTCTATTTCTCTCATCTTTATCTCCTACCAAACAATACATTAAAGGGTAAATGATCATTTACCCCCTGCAAAATAAGGAAAGTTTCATTTATCCCCCTGCACAAATTTGCTGACGTAGCTTGTACACATGGAAAAAAATCATTTATATTTATTTTTAAATTCCACGTCAGATAATATTTTTTTTAAAAAAATAATTAAATTTTTTTTTCCTACAAAATTAGAAAAAACGAATTTTCTTTTTTTTTTCCAAAATAAAAAATTCCTACAAAATTAAAAAAAAAAAATTTCCTACAAATAACATTTTTTTTCGTACAAAACTATTGAGTATTTTTTTTCCTAAAATAAAAAAAACGAATTTTCTTATTTTACTCCCAAAATAAAGATTTATTTTCAAATCCTTTTGAATTAAAAAAAAAAACAGAATCTTCCCGGAATCATTTGCTTCCACCGTCGTGATCGTACTCGTAGTCGTCTTCTTCAATCGCCGAAATCGTCTTCTACTTCATTATTTTCTTCTGCTTCGTTCTATATTTCTAGTTCTGGGGCAAATGGTTTTTTTTTTTATAGAAAGGCAAATGGTTTTGATAGAAGAGGAAAACACAAATAAAACTTCTTTTTCTATTTTTATATTTTTTTTGAAAATCTTTTTCTATTTTTTTTAAATTCAAAGATAATAACAAAAAATAAAGTTTTGTTTTTAAAAAATAAAGATTATGATTTTTTAATTCAAAAAGATTTGAAAATAAATCTTTAAAATTTTTATTTCGGAAATAAACTTTATTTCGGAGTAAATCTTTATTTTTGGAGCAAAATAAGAAAATTCATTTTTTTTATTTTGGGAGGAATTTTTTTTTTTGTTGGAAATTTTTTAAATTCATTTGTATGAAAAAAAAATTAATTTTTTTTGTAGGAAATTTTGGGGAAAAAAAACAGAAAATTCTTTTTTTTTTTGTAGGAAAAAAATCATTTTTTATTTTTTTAAAAAAATATTATCTGACATGGAATTTTAAAAATAAATATAAATGAGTTTTTCTACATGTACAAGCCACGTCAACAGGTTTGCACAATCACTTGTCCTGCTGTACACCTAGGTGGCGAAATGAGGGAATCTATTTTTTGCAAGGGAAAAACAGAAAAAAAATCTGTGCAGGGGGTAAACGAAAATTTCCTTATTTTGAAGGGGGTAAATGATCATTTACCCTACGGTAAATCTACAACATTTCTCACATCTTTCTCTCTTCTCATACTCTCTCACCTATTTCTCTCTTTTCACTTTCTCTCCACAACCAATCGTGCCATAATGGACCAAAACAGACCTTTTTTTCTTTAAGGGAACATGCAAAACCTAATGTCTTTAATAACCATTAAACTAATTAAGCTTTTTTTCTTTCAAAATTATAATAAAAAATAGGGGAAATTACACTCACCTCTAAAGTCTATTCTTACATCACTTACATCCCCTCTATTTCTATAAAATCACTGACCTCCCTTGTAAACTAACATTGTTAGTTGCCGTTAAATAAAAAAGCCTTTTTATCAAAAAAAAAAAAAACAACTAATCTTTCATTTGGTTGAATTTCTGGACCAATCTTTTGCTTCGTCTGTGTTCAATTTTTTTCCTGGTGTGTTGTCTTCATGTCTGGTCGATATGATTGGTTAAACAAACTGCCTCGTCACCTTAAAACTATGAAGAACATTATGTTTAGAAACCAACCTTAAAATCTATCAAGAGAAAAGTTTTTTGCTTTACTTTTGAGACAACCGATGATTACAAAATTAAAATCTACATGTAACTTCTTGGTCTAATAGATCAGTTAACATTCAAAAAGTAGAGGAATAAAATGAGTGGGTATGCATAGAAGGGACCAAGCAACAAGCATAACTAGTGAAATATCTGAGTTTTCGACATTTCTTTCAAAAAATTCCTCAGATTGACGGAGTTAAGAGGGAGGTTAGAGAGAGGGGATAAAAGATGCCATTTATTACGAGAGGAGGTTAGTGTTCATTTAAAAAATAAGAGGGTGTGGGTGATATTTAAACATAATTCAAGGGACCTAAAAAATAAAAAAACATTCGTGCGATATGGTGATCACACAAGTACAAGATAGTACATATATTTAATTCGTACAAAAATGACCTGAAAACAATATTTAATTCGTACATTATTTTGATTCATACATTCTCTACACCAAAAAGACCTTTTTCAGTAATAACAAACTGAGAAGAGGATAGTGGCAAATGAGGAGCAAAAAGAAGGCTACTAAATCTTGTAATTTTAATTCCAGTTTGATCCTTGGATAAGAAGATTCTAGAATTAACACAATTAGCCCAGGAAATACCCAATGCAGGACAAACCCTTCTACCAGAAGAACACAATTCACTAAAATTCCCAATTCTAACACTTTCATTCCCTTCAATAAAATCAACAACCTGATTCGTAACAACCACAACCAAACCAAATCTCTCCGCCAACGATTTCAATCCACCAGAAATCTTGAAAAACAAGGAAGATCTACGCTTAAGATCAAAACAACAATTCCCAAATTCAGATCTAAATAAAGCAGCAATAGAATCAACAACTATTACTCTAATAGGTAACAATCGTGATTTCCAGTAACGTAAACAAAGCAGAGGCTCAAAAAAAATGACCATAGAGGCTCAAAACTATACAAAAATTCTAGTAATGAAAAAACAAAGAAGAGTATCAGAAAGTAAAACAGAGCAAAGAATTGAAACAGCCCACACTATTTGATGACAAAAATGAGAAATATGAATCCACATTGAAGTGGCCTATTGAAGAGAGAAAATGAAGCCGCGGTTTCGGAAAAAAGGGAATTATTTTATTTTAACTTGATTGAAACTATGCAATCAATCCTTCAAACTAGTAGTAGACCAAACAAACAGTCATATATGCTATGCTAACATTTCTTAGATCACATTCTAAACAGAAACCTTCACATTGAAACTATACAATGAAACCTTCACATTTCTAAAACAATAGTATTATCATCATCATCATCATCAAAACAGAACAATGAGCAAAATAATATCTAAACAGAACAAGTGCTTAAGCTATATTTCTAACCACATATCCAACCAAACATAACTAGAACAATATTATCATCAGCAAAACAGAACAATGAGCAAAATATCTAAACAGAAAAAGTGCTTAAGTTCATATAGTTAATAGTCAATAACCAAACATACCATAGATGTTAACCCCCCAAAAAATGACCATAGAGGCTCAAAACTATCCAAAACAAGCAACTGATAACCACCAAACTATACCTAATCACAGTTGTCAAACCCAATCAACATAACATAGCCTCAAAATGATCCAAAACATGTAATAGATTAACCAAAAAAATTATACCTAACATAGACAGATAATCCTAATGGGTTGATTTAGTGAGTTCCTCCAATAAATAGCTAGTATGATCTTTCACTAACTGCGCCCGATTCACATAAACCTCCAATTCCGCGACATGAAGCTGCCTCCATTGGTGCACCATTTCAGCCCTCCTGCTTTCACCAATCATTTCTAACCTTTTTTCTCCATCATCCTTGTTCAATCGCTTTCCATCATCCTTGTTCAAAGGCAAACCCTTAGCATCCCTGGAACGAAAAATTTCATTCAAAATGAAATTATTATCAACACCACTTCCCACATTTTTAGAAGAAGAACCAACATGCTTAACTTTAACATTAACATCTTTCTTTGGACTTTTCACATCAACAGCTTTTCCATTTTCTTCTCCAGCAACATTCCCACCATTGTTTCCCCATTTAATCTTTTTGAAGAGTTCTAAAGCTTTCTTGTCATGGGGTTTAATGAAATTATCACCCGATTCATATTTCTCCTTCAGGCCACGAATTTTTCGCTTAAGTTGCTGATTAGTAACAGTAGCACCAAGCGAGTTCTTCACAAAATCATGAAAAGAATCTATATTCTTCGAAGGATCCTTTCCAGTTTTGGAAAGGAAGTCAGCAACTCCTCTCAGAATAGTAAGTTCATCGCCTTCACTGAAGATTCTACCACCAGCAGCGGCAGAAACAGTTTCTTTGCCTTTGGAACGTTTTGCAGCATTTCCATTGGCGTTGTTGTCGTCGTTAGCACGTTTGTTCCCAGATTTAGGAGTGGTTTGGGCTTGGGCTGATGATTGGGCCTGTGGTTGGGCTTTGATGGGCTTGGAAGCGTGTTGTTTGAGTTTGGTATCATGAGGTGTAGTGGTTTTCGGTCCGGATTCAGCAGAAGCAACAGGTTTAGGGTTAGGGTTTGAATTTGGCGTAGAAGGTGGAGGATTTTGGGAAGCAGCAGGTTGAGAATGTTGAAGTTCTTCAGATGAAGAATCTTCTTCTTCTTCTTCGGATGATGAATCTTCATCTCCTATTTCTTCTTCTCCTTCGACGACTACCGGTTGTTTCTTGGATGAACAAGGAAGCTGGATATAATCATTTTTGTCGTCGTCGGAAGACTCGGAGGTGGTGTTGGTGACGCTGGGTGGATCGTTGATGAGGAGACGTTTTCTGGGAGCCATTCAGAAGAGTTTGTGATTAGGGTTTCTGTGGGTGGAAGGAAGTGGGAAGTGAATGACCGAGTGAAGTGAAAACGTTTCAATCAATCAAATCAAATCAAATATATAAGAAAAGAAGAGACTTCTAGAGAATTCAAAAATTTCTTTATTTTATTTTTTTATTGATTGTACCAAATCAAAATATTACGGTATATGGTATTTTATTGCGTCTTGTTAACCAGTGTGGGTCTTGTTAATCCGGGCACTCTCTTTAAAGATTCCATTTTAAAAAAATTATTCAAAATATTAAACCATCCTAAGTCCATCCATGTTGTCCTTTTAAGGTGGGATAGCCCGTTTTGAAACTCTAGAGCCGTCAAAATGAGCTAGCTCGTACAGGGTAACTCGCTAAACCTAAATAAATATAGGACTTGGACCTTAAAATATTAGTCCGACCTAAAAAGGCCCAAATTTAAAAATATGGACTTTTTGGCCGGGAACGATAAACCATGAAGCCCATTCGGGTCGGGCCATTTACACTATGTTTGTTTAGGTAGATTTACAAAAGAGAGAAATAAGAAAGAGAGATAACAAAGAAATAGACTATTTTTATAGTTTGGATGAGAAAAGAAATAAGGAAAGAAAGAAATATAATGGATTGTGACCGTCAAAAACAAATCTCTCCATATTAGGAGAGATTTGTGTGGAAAGAAGTGAAATTAACCATTTTACAACAACTAGTATAACTTACCCGTGCTATCGCCCGGGTTAATGTTCTATGAAAAATATAGATCATTTTTTTTCACACATGAAAAATATGAGATTATTAAAATTTTAATATTGTGATTTTTTTAATTATTTGTAAAATTAATTTTATATTTAATGTAATAGTTTATTTAAATATGATAAAAGATCCAAATTTTGGAGATTTTAAGGAGAAATGGCATTATGGAGAGTGATACTCCACTCCCCGTTCCCAACTCACATGTTCATATATTTGTTCTTTTATTTTCATAAAAAAAATGTCATTATGCAAAAACTAATCTAACGGTTAATATATTTGTTCTTAATCGTCATCTCTCTCCTTTAGACATTTGTTTTCTTCAGGAGTATTTTATCTCATGTCCCCGTGTGAAAAAATTTCACATTTGAGAAGCAAAATGGGGCGATTTTAATTTTAATATTATTTATTTAAAAGTAATGAACAGTAGAATTGTTTGTCATTTGCTTGACACAAAAAAAATTGTATAATTTTTTTAAGCATATCTCATTTGTTAATGTGCAAATTTTAAAAAATGTATTTATTTGTTTTTATTTTTATTTGTTTATTTTACAGTGATGTATGGAGAATAAAAATAAAGTAATACATGATATTATTGCTTTTTTTATATATATAAAATCATTGTTACTTTCCCTACTTTCAATTGATATCGTATTTTTTATATAATAAAATCTACAAATGTATGTCTCACCCCGTGTAAGTTATTTTTTGCTTAATACCTCCATGTAGGTTATTTTTTTTATCAATACCCCCGTATTTTAATATTTTGTTTGATACAAATCACTATGTATTTTTTTTTTATTAGAAAAATCACGTTAAGGTAAACCATAATTAATAGAATAATAAAATGAATTAGAAAAATAATCTATGAAGTCAATTACTTCATTCCTTTTATATTTCAGACAATGACACCTTTTTCTCTACTTGATAAGTATGAAGTTTAAGAATAATTTTTTTTAAGCATATCAATTTCTCAATTCCACATTTTTCCAATTCATTCTATAGTATAGTCATTCGAGGAGTTTCTATTATTTTATCAGTGTATTTGTTAAATATCACATGAAAAATTAGACAAATAAAAAAATAATGAGTAAAAAAATAGAGTACAACATTTATTTATAAATAATAGTAAAAAAACATTTATAAGCATGATTTAAATCCAATAAAAAATAATATGAACAACAATTCTTTTTTAATAAGTAAACATATGATTAAAAAAAATGACAATAAAATATAAAAAATATAAATAAAATGTTAACATGATTTTGATTCAGTAAACTCATTAAATCAGCGGAGTGATTAATTCGTTCAAAAAAAAATAGTCAATTTTTGGACTCATTCTCCACCGATCATTTTGTTTATCATCACAATTAACCCAACAAAGACGCTCTATTTAAATGGATTGTCCAACCAAGAATCAGAAAGTAAAATGTTAACATGATTTTGATTCAGAAAAACACTAAAGAAAAAATATTCATTATATGAGTACCGCACATAAATGTTTGTTTAGGTAGATTTACAAAAGAGAGAAATAAGAAAGAGAGATAACAAAGAAATAAACTATTTTTATAGTTTGGATGAGAAAAGAAATAAGGAAAGAAAGAAATATAATGGATTGTGACTGTCAAAAACAAATCTCTCCATATTAGGAGAGATTTGTGTGGAAAGAAGTGAAATTAACCATTTTACAACAATACTCTCATTCAACTAGTTTATTTTATTGTAAAAAATGATAAATTTGTTATTTTCCATTTTTATTAATTTCTCTCTTCTCACTTTTCTATTCATCCAAACCATATAAAATTTCTATCCAATTTCTCTTCTATCTCTCTTGTCTCTTATTTCTCTCTTTACTATTTCTCTCTTCAGTATCTCTTTGGCATCCAAACATAGTGTTAGGATCGGGTTGTCCGTTTTGACAACTCTAGCGAAAGATTTTGGTAGTATGTTAAAGGTTCTTCATTTGATCTTTAGCTCTATTGTAAATAAAAAATATTTTATCTACTTTTTTAAATTTTAATTTTTTTTTGGATACAAAAGGGGCCTGTACTGGCCAATGGGCCGATGTGTGATTTGTTAAGGCCCAACCTATTATAGAACATGACCCATATCACTCAAGTTCAATTAAAATATTTCAAGGAGCAGAAAAAACAAGCATGATCCCCACTCCAGCCAGAAGTAACCGCTCATCATCTCCATAATTACATGTTCAACAAGGAAATAACCACCTTCTACTCCATGATCCCATGATTGGCAGCATAATGTGAGAAAGATTAGGGACATGATCACACATCATGGAGGAAGGAAAAGCTTATAAATACTCCTCTTCATTTCTTGTAAAAGGGTAACAGTTCTTTCATTCTTGTAAAGAGAATCAATTTTTTCTCGGATCATATTTGTATCCATTATCAATCTTGAATAATATAACCCCCTTTAAATGTTCACAATAACATTTTGGCGCCCACCGTGGGGCCTCGGTAAAACATTCCTAGGTCTCAAGTTTCATCTCATTCATCGACTCAACAACAACGTCGTATGTGAATTATTTCAGAATGCATTCAATGATCCAACAGGGAAGTTCATCAGTACCGTGCCATCGACCAGAAGGGATTTTCAGCATAAGGATCAGACATAACTGATTGAGATTATCGGTTGCTCGGAACATGCTGGAACTAAACAACTGGTTAAAGATATTTTGGCGGCAATAAACGGTGGATTCATACCGATCCCTGTCCAGAGTGAATAAACCTTATAACTCCCAATCCAGGTGTTGATGTTTCTTTTCCTGTATTCTTCCTTTTAATCATACAACAATCGATTCAAATGCTATGTCCATGTTACTCATATTATATTGTTTGCAAGTCTGCTATTAAACACTGGTTTTCGTTAAAGAAAAAACAAAATTCTCTTTTAGGTACAAAAGAAGAACACGTTCTTTTTGTTAGTCTCTTTGTTAAGAAGATTCAGTTTTGTTTGCGTATCTGGAAACAACTCAATTTGTTTGACTGAATACTATAATTTCTTTGTTCCAAATCACCATTATATATCTCGCTTTGTTTTTTATAACATTATTTATTTTTCTTACATGTGCAAATTGTTAAGAAAGCAGTTAATTCATCTTGAAGTTTGTTTTGTTTGATCCTAGGTAGTTAGTTGGTTAGTCTAACTACCAAAAGTTGTTAGGAATTAGTTAGGCCAAGGTAGTTACTTGTAGCTTAAGTAACAAGTATAAATACACCTTAGTGTATCAATTGTAATTCAACTTTTTGGCCCATTAAGGATGAATAAAATTTCTATTTTTCTCTAAGCTTTCATAATCAGTTTTTCACCAATTCATCAAGAAACGTTTCATCTTGTTAAACACAGTTTTTGCAAAACTGTGTGTGTGTGCTCAAGCTCAAGCCTTCCTCGCCTATGAGCTTGCCTGCAGTGTGCGTGCCTGTGCCTGCAATCCATCCTCTGAAGCGCATCAGAGTCAGAGGTAACACAACCTCTGAACCGTGCATCCTCTGAACCAGCCAAACTCTTGCTTCTGCTGCGCCAACAATTGGCATCAAGAGCCTGGTTCAATCACAGGTAACAAGAGTGAATTGTGAAGGAATCAAGTGGAGAAACACAAAGTGAGCTGTGTAGATTGATTTCTTGAAGATTCAAGATGAACACCCAAGGTTTTGGTACAAACATTCTGATTCTTGATGGAAAGAATTGGGATAGATGGAGTGCAGTGATGAAGTCCTTATTTGGAGCACAAGAGTGTCTTGAGGTAGTGGTGAATGGATACGATGAGTTGGGAGCAAATCCAACCAATGATCAGAGAAATACCTACAAAGAAAACAAGAAAAAAGACTGCAAGGCTTTGTTCTATATCCAGCAGAATTGTGATGCACAGCATTTTGAAAAGATTTCAAAATCAACTAAGTCCAAAGAAGCTTGGGATATACTCGAGGGTTACCACGATGGTGGAACCAAGGTCAAGAAGGTGAAATTGCAGGCCTTTAGGAGGCAATATGAGTCTATGGTGATGGAAGAGGATCAAAAAGTAAGTGATTTCTTCTCAAAACTTCTTGCACTTGTTCATCAAATGCAAAATTGTGGAGAGACTGTCACTGATGAAATGGTAGTAGAGAAAGTGCTTAGATCCTTAACTCCAAACTTTGATAATGTGGTAATAGCTATAGAGTATGTGAAAGATACAGCTACAATGAAAATTGAAGAATTACAAAGTGCTTTGGAAGCACATGAGATTAAAGTTCTCAGTAGAGGTTCAGAAAAGAAAGAACAACAAGCCTTGCAAGCTCAAACCAACAAGAAAGAAGATAATGGCAAGAACTACAAAAAGAAAGGCAAAGATAAACCAAAGTGGCTTAAAGATCAGAGTTCAAAAACTGATGACAAAGCTGAATCCTCTAAAGGAGGAGGTTTTGTCAAAGGTAAGAACAAGAAGAAGAACTTTGATAAAAGCAAGGTAAAATGCTACAATTGTGAGAAGCCTGGCCATTTTGCAGATGAGTGTTGGTACAAGAAAGATCAACAAGAGGCTAATGTTGCAGAAGAAAGTGATGTAAAGTCAGTCTTGATGATGGCTACTATAGGGGATGAGTGTGAGAAGAATGAAGAATGGTTTCTTGATTCAGGGTGTTCAAATCATATGACACCACATAGAGAGTGGTTAACCAATTTTGATGCAAGCAAAAAGTCTAGTATAAAACTAGCAGATGGGAGAAAACTTGCTGCTGAAGGTATTGGTAACATAGTGATCAAAAGTAAGAAGGGAGGTAAAGTGATCATCTCTGAAGTGTTATTTGTCCCTAGTATGAATTGCAATTTGCTCAGTTTAGGTCAATTGGTGCAAAGAGGGTTCTCTGTAAGTATGGAGGATAATGCACTGAAGCTGTTTGACAAAATGAAGAACTTGATCTTGATGTGCAGCTTGTCAAACAACAGAACCTACAAGTGTAGAATCTCAAGTGTAGATATGATGTGCATGTCTACCACAGTGATTGATGAGGTTGAAGCACTTTGGCACAAAAGGTATGGACACTTGAACTATAGAAGCCTCAGTGATTTAAATTCTAAGGAATTGGTGTATGGCCTGCCTAAGTTTAAGACTAAGAAGTCCATATGTGAGATATGTGTGAAGAGTAAGCACAGTAGAAAACCTTTTGTAGCTGAAATGCCTAAGAGAGCTAGTGGTGTATTGCAAGTTATTCATAGTGACATCTGTGGTCCATTTGAAGCTGCATCATTAGGGGGAAGCAAGTATTTCATCACATTTGTTGATGAATACAGCAGAATGATCTGGTTATACACTTTGAAGCTGAAGAGTGAAGCTTTAGAAGTGTTCAAGAAGTTTAAAATCTTAATTGAAAAAGAAAGTGAGAAATCAATTAAGATTCTGAGAACAGATGGTGGTGGAGAGTATACCTCAAGAGAGTTTGAGAACTTCTGTACTAATCAAGGCATTACACATGAAGTTACTGCTCCATACACACCACAGCACAATGGACTAGCTGAAAGAAGAAACAGAACATTGTTAGATATGGCAAGAAGCATGATTAAACAGAAGAATTTGCCACACATGTTCTGGGGTGAAGCAGTACTTACTGCAGCCTACATTCTGAATAAATGTCCAACTAAGAAACTGAAAGTTGTGCCAGAGGAAGCTTGGTGTGGGAGGAAGCCAAGTGTGAAACACCTCAAGGTTTTTGGCTCATTATGCTATAAACATGTACCAGATGCTAGAAGAACCAAACTTGAGGATAAAAGTGAAATAATGATACTCATAGGATATCATCCAACTGGTGCCTACAAGCTATACAATCCAGTTACTCAGAAGGTTCACATTAGCAGAGATGTAATTGTGAATGAAGAAGAGAAATGGAAATGGGAGAAGGAACCAGTGTACAATAGTGAAGTGCAGTCAACTTTTATCTATCCAAGTTCAAGTGATGAATCTGATGGAGGTGATGAAGGTGAACCTGCTGCTGAAACTATTCAGAATCAAGGTACTGATAGTGATGGTAATATGAATTTATCAAGTGATGATGATGATAGAATTCATATGATTGCAAGGACTCAAAGAACCAAACGTGTACCAGCTAGATTGAATGATTGTGAAGTTACTCAAGATAATGCAGTGAATGATGAGGGTGATCTCATTCACTTTGCATTACTAGCTGATTCTGAACCATTGAACTACAGAGATGCTTTGAAAAGTAATGTGTGGAAGAGGGCAATGGAAGAAGAGCTGAAGTCAATTGAGAAAAATCAGACTTGGAAGCTAGTTGACTTGCCAGACAAGGAAAAGAAAATTGATGTGAAATGGGTGTTCAAAGTGAAATTGAACCCTGATGGCACAATTTCAAAGCATAAAGCAAGGTTAGTTGCTAGAGGATTCTTACAGAAACATGGAATTGACTACAATGAAGTGTTTGCACCAGTTGCTAGAATAGAGACTGTGAGGTTGGTTATAGCATTGGCCTGTAAGAACAAATGGAGCCTGTACCATCTGGATGTGAAATCAGCATTTCTGAATGGTCCACTTGATGAGGAAGTGTATGTGTCACAGCCTCCAGGTTTTGAAATAAAAGGAAAAGAATCAATGGTGTATAAGCTGTATAAGGCACTATATGGCTTGAAACAGGCTCCTAGAGCATGGAACAAAAGGATTGATGACTTTCTGATTCAGATAGGGTTTAAAAAGTGTGCTGCTGAGTTTGGTGTATATGTACATTGCCCTAAAGATGAAGATATAGTCATAATCTGCTTGTATGTTGATGACTTGCTCATAACTGGAAGTAGAATTGTAGAAATTGCAAAAGTGAAAGATAAGCTCAAAAGTGAATTTGAAATGTCTGATCTTGGTGAACTTTCATTCTTTCTAGGAATGGAATTTATGAGAAGAGGAGATGGTATAGTAATGCACCAGCAGAAGTATATTGGTGAATTGCTTGAAAAATTTGAAATGGAAAGCTGCAATCCATTATCAAATCCATCAGAAACAAATACAAAAATTGATGAGTGCTCAGATGAAGAGAAGGTTGATCCAACTGTGTTCAGACAAATAGTTGGCTCATTGAGGTATGTGTGCAACAGTAGGCCTGATATATGCTATGCTGTGAGTGTTATCAGCAGATTTATGCATGATCCAAGGAAGTCACACATGATAGCTGCTAAGAGAATCCTCAGATATCTCAAAGGTACTTTGGAAATTGGCTTGCTATTCCCTATTGGTACAAACAGTGCAGGGAGTACTTTGATAGGGTATTCTGATAGTGATTGGTGTGGAGACATAACTGATAGGAGGAGCACATCAGGGTATGTTTTCAAGTTCAACAATGCTGCAATCTCTTGGTGTACAAAGAAACAAGCTGTGACTGCTCTCTCATCTTGTGAAGCTGAGTATATAGCAGGCACCTTTGCAGCATGTCAAGCAATTTGGTTGAATTCAGTGATGATAGAAATCAAGTGTGAACCAGTGAAGCCTCTAATCCTAAGGATTGATAACAAGTCTGCTATAAGTCTTGCTAAAAATCCAATTTCACATGGCAGGAGCAAGCACATTGCTACCAGATTTCATTTCATTAGGGAACAAGTGACAAATGGAATGATTGAAGTGCAGTATTGTCCAACTGAAGTACAGCTTGCAAATGGTTTTACAAAGGCTGTGAAGCTTGACAGGTTTGAGTTTTTGAGGAGGAGCTTAGGACTGGTTGTTTGCAATTCAAGCATGAATTAAGGAGGAGTGTTAAGAAAGCAGTTAATTCATCTTGAAGTTTGTTTTGTTTGATCCTAGGTAGTTAGTTGGTTAGTCTAACTACCAAAAGTTGTTAGGAATTAGTTAGGCCAAGGTAGTTACTTGTAGCTTAAGTAACAAGTATAAATACACCTTAGTGTATCAATTGTAATTCAACTTTTTGGCCCATTAAGGATGAATAAAATTTCTATTTTTCTCTAAGCTTTCATAATCAGTTTTTCACCAATTCATCAAGAAACGTTTCATCTTGTTAAACACAGTTTTTGCAAAACTGTGTGTGTGTGCTCAAGCTCAAGCCTTCCTCGCCTATGAGCTTGCCTGCAGTGTGCGTGCCTGTGCCTGCAATCCATCCTCTGAAGCGCATCAGAGTCAGAGGTAACACAACCTCTGAACCGTGCATCCTCTGAACCAGCCAAACTCTTGCTTCTGCTGCGCCAACACAAATCACTTTGAGAACAACACTTTTTGATCATAAAACACAAGCAATTGATCGTTGATAGATACCACTCGGCGAGAGAGAAGTCGCCAACTAATATTTCAGGTTGAAGTATATTCCGCGATGACCACCGCAATAGAATTCAGCCTCGCTGCGCCAAAACATGTACTTGAGTCACTAATAAAAGGAGGAAAGAAGTCAAATCTTATCACGGGGCCAACGGTTTTGTAATTATGTTACCCGTTTATTAAGATTATGTTTTGCCCTTTTTTCATTTTTATTGTAGGTGGATTGATAAACTCCTCAAAAGAAAAGAATGTCTCGCCAGGATCTAAAAAGAATAGAGGGGTGTGGGTGATATTTAAACATACTTCAAGGGACCTAAAAAATAAAAAAAAACATTCGTGCGATATGGTGATCACACAAGTACAAGATAGTACATATATTTAATTCGTACAAAAATGACCTGAAAACAATATTTAATTCGTACATTATTTTGTGACATCTATCTCTACACCAAAAAGGGGTCTGGTTATGGTGCATAAGCCCAAGCTTATGCACCGTGCATAATTGCTATGCGCTCCCCCCATATTGCTACGCGCCCCCCCAACTGCTACGCGCCCTCCCCCATTTTCTAGCCCCCAATTTCTAACGCGCCCCCCATATTGCTACGCGCGCCCCCAACTGCTACGCCCTCCCCCCAATTGCTACGCGCCCGCCCCATTTTCTAGCCCCCAATTTCTAGCGCACCCCCCCAGGTTTTTTTTTTTTTTAGATATCTAGCGCACCCCTCAGATTTTTTTTATCACGCTTTTAATTTTGATTGATTGAATTTTATTTTATTTTATTGATTATGAAAAATTGTCAATTTTTTTCCCTCTGGGTTTTATTGTTTATGGGGGTGGAATTTTCGTTGATTTTTGTAGAATAGAAACAGATGGGGTTACGTTAATTTGATGAAAGATTGAAACTTTGAACGGCAATGAAGAACGTATGAATTAGAATCGAATTGGGTAGCTTGGTTTTTCTTTTTGTGATGAGGTTTTTTTTAGTGATAAAATATTTGTGTTTTTGCTGAATGGAGACAAAGTAGAGTGATTAATTTTTATTTTTTTTATAATTGTTGAGTGATTATTGGTTAGAGAATCTTGAGATGTTAATTTGGTTCAGTAATAGTAATAATAATGAAGGAATATTATTTCAATAATACAATAAATTCAATATTAAAAACACAATATTGATTTCAATAAACACATAAAACCATTTTATAATACAAATGGTTTCACTTTTTAACTCTCTGAAACCATTTAGGCATCTGGGTTCTGCGAAGAATGCCGTGAATTTCTGGAAAAATAATGATGAACTTGTTGAATATCATTCAAATTTCTGGAAAAAGTTATGAACATGATGATGAACGCGATGAAGGTGATGAACAATCGATGACTTTATGGGAATTCCATGCGTTTTGTGTCGGGGAGGAGAATGTTGTTTTCTCTCCCCGTTTATTGTAGCAAAAAGCTAGGTTAGTTGAACCTTATGTCGGGGAGCTTCTCCCCGTTTTCGCCTTCGCGAATATTTTAAGTGTCTATGAATTGTATGAATGTCGGGGACCTTCTCCCCGCTTTTTCTTTGAGAAAATGAGTTTGTAGAAACTTTGTGTCGGGGAGCTTCTCCCCGTTGTTAACTTTAGATTTTGTGCAAAACTAAGTTTGCTTCTACGTGTCGAGCAACGTTTTGAGATTGTGTCGGGGACCTTCTCCCCGTTTTTAGGCTTCGTTAAATAGTTTTCCCCGTTTCCTCGGTTTTGTTTTGCCATTTTGATAAGGGCTTTTGGTCGGGGACAACGTCCTCGCCCTATTCTACGCCCTTTCACTTGATTTGCGGTGAAAGGGTGGATTTGATAATTGTCGAATTCACTTTATTTTCGCTGCTTTTCAGGTATTCAAAATGTCAGATACGGAGGAAGTTACAGGGAGCCAAGCGGCTTCAAAACACAAGCTGGTCGACACCATAACAGATCCTGCGTTGGATTGGGTTGCGCCCGAACCGAGGGGCATTGCTTCGACGCTCACTGCTGAGGATCCTCGACTTTACACCATCGTCGAGGACATTAGGAATGGGCCAGTGAATTGGGAAACTCATTTACCCGAGGAAGGGGAACGGATCTGCTCGACGTTCCCCAAGGATGGATTCGCTATGTATGAGCTGGCTTTTAAGGAAATGGGCTTTAGGTTGCCCTTTAGTAATTTTGAATGCGAAGTTTTTGGTCGGCTGAAAGTGGCTCCCTCGTAGCTCCACCCAAATTCGATGGCGTTTATCCGGGCGTATCCAATTCTTTGCCGGTATCTGAATGTCGAGGCCACGGTTCCCCTCTTCTTCCATATCTTTAAGATCCAGAAGCAGATTGTCGGGGAGAGGCAGGGTTGGGTGTCTTTGAAACACGCCTCGGCAAAAATTTTTAAAATGTTCGTGGAGTCTGACCGCGGTTTCAAGGAGAGGTACTATGTTGTCAAGCCCGTGACGCAAGCTGCCCGGGACTCTCTTTATATGGAGAGGGGATTGTTCAGTGAGGATGGATCTCCCCGACTTGATGGCCAAGGGGTCCCTATGACTGAAAGGGTACCCCGGTTCCCTTTGGCTTGGTCGTCCGATCATTTCAAAATGAGGACGGAGGAATATTTGACTGCTGCTGTGGATCTGTCCCCGGAGGAACAGGCAGGGTTCCTGAAGCTCAAGACTTATGTCAAGGGCTTCAAACCTTGTACTTTTACCGTTGCGTAGGGCGTTGTTGCTCTCGACAAGAAGGGCAGGCCTAGGGTCGAGCCTCGGTTTGTAAATACCAAGGCCTTGCTCGCGTGTAAGAATGTCGAGGAGGAGAATCTTTTGCTTGGTATTTGCTTAATTTTCCTGCTCGAATTACACTTGTCTTTATTTTTTGATAATGTTTTGTTATTTTGCTTCTCTTCGTGGTACTGACCATTTAATGTTTTGTTGCAGATAACATGGCCGACCTTGCATCAGAGCTCTTTAAGCTGGCTGCCGAGCACAAGGGTGATAAGCCGAAGAAGAAAACCAAGAGGGCCAAGGTTGGGTCGAGCAGCACAATGAATTTGGAGGAAACTGCGTCCGGAAGTCCGAGCCAGTCTTCCCCGGTTGTGAGCTCTAAGGCGGCCCCGGGTAGCCGAACTAAGAGGCAGAGGGACGAGGCCCTGGCTACTATTGTTGACCTGTCCGAAGGGGATGGCGGGTTTGTTCTTCCCGCCTGTCTGACCAATGGGAGCTTCTTCGACAATAATCCTCCCCAAGTGCCTGTTTCTGAGAGGAATTATCTGTTGGGCACCTCTGCAGCTGCTCGTCAACAACAACTGAACCGGGATGTCGCTGCGGTTATTAGGTTGGCGGAGACGGCGCTCGTTTTGAATGAGGGTGGCCCGACTTATGAGGCAGAGAAGTTGGCCGCCAAAAATAGGATGCTAGAGGCTGAGATCTCCGAGCTGGAAAATGACCTGCTCGACCTTAAGAGCAAGCACGAAAATTATTTTAAGAATATGGAGGAGGCTCGTCTTACCGCTGAGCAGCTGGATAAGACGAATAAGGTGCTCAAGGACCTGAAAGTCAGTAGTGCCGAGGAGAGGAGTAAGATGTTGGAAGAAATGGCCGTCCTGCAGGCCAAGTCGGCTCCCCTTGAGGATGAAACCGAGGACACCCTCAAATTTGCCACTCGAGGAGACCTCGTGAAGGAGATCAGGAGGCTTGGGGGTCAAATGCTGGCGAGCATGGTTTTTGGTTGGAAGAATGCTGTGGCCCAGCTGAAAGTTGTTAACTCCGAACGTGGTCTGATCACCGAGGGGATTCACAAGCTCAAAAAGGTTGAGAAGGGGCAGATTGTTATTCCGGAGAAGTACAGGGAGATGGCCCTTGAGGAGGAGAAGCAGGATGATGATGATGAGGAGGATGAGGATGAGGATGGCGAGGAGGAGGATGTCGAGGAGGAGAAGGGTCCCGACGGGGACAAAGAAGGTCATGACGAGAGCAGCTGAACCTCCTCGACAAACTATTTAGGCCTGCCCGCCATTTACTTTGTAATTTATTTGTCTTTTTACTTTTTGACAATTTTTTGGCGGTCTGCGTGCCCGGTTATGTAATATTTTGAACAAGTGGGTTTTATGCCCGGTATTTTTATGACAGTGCCCGTTTTGTTAATCCTGCTCGTTTATTTCGTACTCCTCGTTTGTATGTTTAAATTATCGCTTTTGTTTTTTGCTAAGTTATGCCTGTTCGTAATATGCATGTCTTTATGCTTGCCCGTTTTTAACTTAACAAATTTTTTGGTTTTGTCATTTGTATACTTGCTCGACATTGTTGTATGCCTGCCCAACAAAACCGTTTTTATATTTGCAAGTTTTTGTTTCGAGCGCGTTTCGTCGAGGAGGTCGTCCTCGGATTTAACTTAGACAGTTTAGGGAACTGTCTAAGCGCCTAGAGTTGTTTTTGAGGCTGATACGGACGCCGACACGTTGTTGTGCCCGCCCCCGCGGCTTGAACTTCCCATCGCGAACTGGGCGTTAAGCCTTGGCACGAAGACGAGGAGCTTATCTCAAAGGTCATCCTCGTCGGGGAGACGCTCTGCCCTTCCTGAGCCAGAGTATCTCCTTTTCAATTATTGGATCGAGCACGTGTGCTCGCGTGCTTTCCGTTGTCGAGGTGTCGGGCTCGTTGCTAGAGGATCCGAGCAGCCTTTTAGAAGTGTTTTTTATTTTGGCAATAACTTAGCTATAATATTGTTTTAATTTTTGGGCGTTCCAAGGTCGAGGAAGTTTCTTTCCTCGAAGGTCCTCGAGATAATACGCGCCATTTTCTGTTTTGTCGATGACGCGATATGGTCCTTCCCATTTGGCCGCCAGGAAGCTATGATCTCCGAGCTGGAAAATGACCTGCTCGACCTTAAGAGCAAGCAGGAAAATTATTTTAAGAATATGGAGGAGGCTCGTCTTACCGCTGAGCAGCTGGATAAGACGAATAAGGTGCTTGAGGACCTGAAGGTCAGTAGTGTTGAGGAGAGGAGGAAGTTGGAGGAGGAAATATTTGAGCTGAAAGCTAAAGTGGCCCCTGTTGCTGATGAAACCGAGGACACCCTCAAGTTTACTAGTCGAGCCGAACTGGTCGGGGAGATTAGGAGACTTGGGGGGCAGATGGTTGCCAGTATGGTTTATGGTTGGAAGAACGCTGTGGCCCAGCTGAAAGTTGTGAATCCGAACGTGATCTGGTCACCGAGGGGATTCACAAGCTCAAAAAGGTTGAGAAGGGGCAGATTGTTATTCCGGAGAAATACCGGGAGATGGCCCTTGAGGAGGAGAAGCAGGATGATGATGAGGAGGATGAGGATGAGGATGGCGAGGAGGAGGAAGTCGAGGAGGAGAAGGGTCCCGACGGGGATAAAGAGGGTCATGACGAGAGCAGCTGAACCTCCTCGACAAACTATTTAGGCCTGCGCGCCATTCACTTTGTATTTTATTTGTCTTTTATTTCATAACAATTTTTTGGGGGCCTGCGTGCCCGGTTTTTGTAATATCCGAACAAGTGGGTTTTTATGCCCGGTATTTTATGACAGTGCCCGTTTTATTAATCCTGCTCGTTTATTTCATGCTCCTCGTTTGTATGTTTAAGTATTTTAGTTTTTTGCTAAGTTATGCCTGTTCGAAATGTGTCATGCATGTCTTTATGCTTGCTCGTTTTTAACTTAACAAATTTTCGGTTTTGACGTTTGTGGACTTGCTCGACATTGTTGTATGCCTGCTCGACAAAACCATTTTCTTTATTTGCAAGTTTTTACTTTCGAGCGCGTTTCGTCGAGGAGGTCGTCCTCGGATTTAACTTAGACAGTTTAGGGAACTGTCTAAGCGCCTAGTGTTGTTTCTGAGGCTAATACGGACGCCGACACGTTGTTGTGCCCGCCCCCGCGGCTTGAACTTCCCATCGCGAGCTGGGCGTTAAGCCTTGACACGAAGACGAGGAGCTTGTCTCAAAGGTCATCCTCGTCGGGGAGACGCTCTGCCCTTCCTGAGCCAGAGTATCTCCTTTTCAATTATTGGATCGAGCACGTGTGCCCGCGTGCTTTCCGTTGTCGAGGTGTCGAGCTCGTTGCTAGAGGATCCGAGCAGCCTTTTAGAAGTGTTTTTTATTTTGGCAATAACTTAGCTATAATATTGTTTTAATTTTTGGGCGTTCCAAGGTCGAGGAAGTTTCTTTCCTCGAAGGTCCTCGAGATAATACGCGTCATTTTCTGTTTTGTCGATGACGCGGTATGGTCCTTTCTAGTTGGCCGCCAGTTTACCATCCTGGGAGTCCTTAGCATTTCGTCTTAGGACGAGGCTGCCCACTTCAAATTCTCTTTTGATGACTTTTACGTCATGTCGGGCAGCTATTTTTTGTTTAAGGGTGGCTTCCCGAAGGGATGCCCCCGTACGGATCTCTTCGACGAGATCAAGCTCTTCACGGAGAGCTTCGTCGTTCATTTCCTCTTCGAGCGGTTGCTCGGTTCGGCGAGATGGCTCGCCCACCTCCACGGGGATGACTGCTTCTGTACCATATACCATTCGAAATGGAGTCTCCCCGGTCGTGGAGTGTGGTGTTGTGCGATAGGCCCAAAGGACGCTTTCGAGCTCCTCGACCCATTTCTTTTTACTTTGGTCCAATCTTCGTCGTAGGCTGCGCAAGATTACTCTGTTGGCGGCCTCGGCTTGCCCGTTTGTCTGGGGATGTTCAACTGAAGTAAATTGTTGCTTGGTTCCCAGGGCAGCGAGGAAGTCTTGGAATCCTTTTTCCGTGAATTGTGTCCCGTTGTCCGTGACGACGGCTTGTGGTATCCTAAATCGGCAGAGCACGTCTCGTTTGAAGAAACGGAGTATTCTGAACGACGTTATGTCGGAGAGAGGTTCAGCCTGTACCCATTTGGTGAAGTAGTCCACGGCGACTATTAAGAATTTATTTTGGTGAAGTCCCTTTGTGAAAGGGCCAAGTATGTCCATGCCCCACCAAGCGAAGGGCCATTGTGACGACAAAGATTTGAGTTCGTGGGGGAGGGGCTAGGTGCATGTCCCCATGTCGTTGACATTTGTCGCATTTTTTCACATGGTCCTTGGCGTCTTGCTGCATGGTGGGCCAGTAGTATCCTGCTCGGAGAGCTTTCCTGGCCAGCGATCTCCCTCCCAGGTGTTGGGCGTTGATCCCCTCGTGTACCTCGCGCAGGATGTAGTCGACTGTTTCCTCGTCGACGAATTTTAGGAGTGGGATTGAGAATCCTCGTCTCTATAACTTTCCGTCGAGGATGACATATGCGCATGCCCGACGTTTAATTATTGCTGCTTCTTTCTGATCGTCGGGGAGGGTTCCATTCGCGAGGAAGTTATAAACGGGGGTCATCCAGCAGTTTTTGTCGCCAATGACATTTATGTCGAGGACGTTGGTCGTCTTCTCGATGCTTGGTCGAGGGAGTATTTCCTGAATGACGGACTTGTTTCCGCCTTTCTTTTTTGTGCTCGCCAGTTTGGACAGGATGTCTGCCCGTTTGTTATGCTCGCGTGGAACGTGTTGCACTTCCACGGATTCAAACTTAGTGATTTTTTCCTTCACTAATGCTAAATATTCAGAGAGATTATCGTTTTTGGCTTGATATTCTCCCAACACTTGTGAAGCAACAAGCTGTGAATCTGTGTAGATTTTAATTTCTTTTGCCTCCATGTCCTCGGCTAACCGTAGTCCTGCTAGGAAGGCTTCGTATTCTGCCTGGTTGTTTGAGGTCGGGAAGGATAGAGCTAGGGATACTTCGATGATGATCCCGTTCTCGTTTTCCAGGATAATTCCTGCTCCCGCTCCCGTGGCGCTCGATGCTCCGTCGACGAATATTGTCCATTTGTCTGCCTCGCTTGTCGTGGAGGCTGGACTCGTCATTTCGGCCACAAAGTCTGCTAGGACTTGTGATTTTAGCGCTTTCCTGCTTTCGTAACGAATGTCAAATTCGAAAAGTTCGAGGGACCATTTGAGCATCCTGCCCGCCATATCTGGCCGACCAAGCAATGACTTGATGGGTTGGTCGGTTCGGACTACGATTGTATGTGCTAGGAAATAGTGACGTAGTCTTCTTGCTGCGTTGATCAAGGCAAGGGCCACCTTCTCGATTTGTGTATATCTGAGTTCGGGCCCCTCGAGAGCCTTGCTCTTAAAGTACACTGGTTTTTGTCCTTCCGTTGTTTCTCGGACAAGAGCTGCGCTGACGGCCTCGGATGCGACGGAGAGGTAAATGTATAACACTTCCTCGACATCCGGGCGTGAGAGGACTAGGGGTTCGGACAGGGCCTTTTTAAGATGTTGGAGGGCCTGCTCGCACTCGTCCGTCCATTCGAACACAGCTTCCTTCCTAAGTAATTTGAAGAGAGGTAATGCGTGTTGAGCAGATTTTGCTACGAAGCGAGATAATGAGGTCAGCATTCCGTTCAGGGTTTGTATGGATTTCTTGTTGCTCGGAGTTGGGAGCTCCATAAAGGCACGACATTTGTCGGGGTTGACTTCGATTCCTCGTTCTGTTAGGTAGAATCCGAGGAACTTGTTGGAACAAAATTGATTTAAAAATGTTTGCCCCTAAATCTATTAAGGTTTTGATGATAACAAAGTATTAATAAATAATTGGAAGGACTAAAAATTTAATTTAAGTGTGCAGGACTTAGATTCAATTAAGCTCTGAATTAAAGATCAGAAGATAAGGACTTCAGAAGTTTGCAAGCGTTCAGAAGATTGTGAGACTCAGAAGTTGTAGTCTTCAGACGAAGAAGTCTTCAGAACTTCTTAAGGTCTAAGCTTCATCAAACTCTGATGATCTTCTTGAAGTTTGTAAAGATGCTCTCTTGCAAGTCAACTCTTCTACCAATGAAGAAAAGGACCTTTCAAGCCTGATCAGAACAGCTAATCTCTTTTTGTCTGTCCTCTTTTGAGAATGTGGGTCATCAGTTGTGTTAGCTGAATAAGGAAAGTCTTCTCTGCAGTAGTCAAAGTACCTGAAACTCTTACTCAGTTTTAGATACAACCAAACTGCATCAAGACAGGCTGCTTGAAGACAAAAGGTTATCTACTTCAACGGTCATCTTTGCAACGACTCTCTTCTAGTCATATATATATACTAAGGAATCAGTTGTAAACACATATCAAGGATTATTAACACGCACGAACAAACTCTGAATTCCTCATACAAAGCTCTGAACCTCTGAACTGTGTTGTTGCACTTTTAGTTCAAATATTTAGTATTTGTTCTTCTAGGTTCTGATTAAGAGCTGTTGTATTCATTCTATTTTTTCATTACATTTGTACTTGAGAAGTCTCTTGCTTGTGTGCTTGAGCATTGTGGTGAAGTCTCTTGCTTGTGTGCTTGAGCAGTTGTAATCTTGTGTGATTATAGTGAAATCCCTTGGAAGTGCAAGGGGACTGGACTACTCTCGTTTTGTGAGAGGAACCAGTATAAATTGCTTGTGTGATCTCTCTCTCTCTCTCTCTTAACTCGTTTTATTGTGTTATTTATCCGCTGCTGTTGAAGTTAAGTTAAGAACTTAAAAAAAGTTTTAAACTTGACTAAAACACAATTCAACCCCCCCTTCTTGTGTTTTCACACCTTCAATTGGTATCAGAGCACTGGTCTGTTACTTTCACTTAACAGTGAGACAGTAAAGATCTTGTGAAAACACTATGTCTGGAGGAGACGATAGTAGCACTAGAACAACTGGTGAAGTTGGTGATGGCAGTGGTGCTGGTGGTGGTCCTAGAAATGCTTTTGGTTTTGACTACTTAAGTAATGAATCACATGAACATAGTGGCAATAGGAAAGCCCCTATATTCAATGGTGATGCATCATTATTTGAGTGGTGGAAGGAAAGACTGTATAGCAATATTACTGCTATTGATCATGAGTTGTGAGATTTGGTTGAGCTAGGAGTAACTTTTGAAAACTTAAATGAACATGGAAGATTGTCCATTGAGCATAGAAAGTTACTCACACCAGCTAACTTAAAAAACTACACTAAACATCATAGAGTAAAGGACATTGTTGTAGGTGCTATTAGACATGAAGATTATGTCAGAATAGAAGACAAGTCTACTGCTAAATCTATCTTTGACTCTATGTGTGCTACCTATGATGGTAATGAAAAGGTTCAAGAGGCTAAGGCTAGTCTCTTGATAAGGCAATATGAACTATTCACTATGCAACAAGATGAAAACATTGAGACTATGTTTACAAGGTTTCAAATCCTTGTATCTGGTCTTAAAGCTCTTAAGAGAAGTTATTCCACCTATGACCATGTTCAGAAGATTCTGAGAAGTCTTCCTATTGCTTGGAGACCTAAGGTCACTGTAACATCCCGGATTTTTATCCATGATATTTGTTAAAAATCATATTTAGTTAGAAAATGTGTCGCTATTTTTTTATTTTTATTTTTAAATAGAATAAAATAGTTATAAAGATAATTGACGTGAAATTCAAAGAAATATAAACTTAATTAAAAATGAATTATAGTTTGAAACATCTAGCGGAAGAAAATACAACAATGAATTTATTACATAAAATTCTCAATTTACAAAACCCAATTTTTTCCCGTTCGTACGCGCTTCAAGCATCACATCACATTCAATCAAAGCTTTCTCCTTGAGTACCTAAAATGTTGGTTGTAAGGGTCAATTTCCTGGTCCACATTGAATCATACTCACCACAAGAAAATGTTATAAAATAATAACAAAACACCTCACCTTATGAAAAATATAATTATTAGTTTTTAAGAAAAATCTTCGATGATTAGAGTACAAATATAAGAACCGAAACAAAAAGCAACGGTGAAACATATTAACACATAACCCAAATTACATGACCATCCAAATAAAAGAGAGCAACAATCAGTTTTTTTTTTTTTTTTTTACGTACATTAATAATTCTTATATATATATATATATATATATATATATATATATATATATATATATATATATATATTTTTTTTTTTTTTTCTTTTTTTCTTTCCTTCCAATTACATTAGTTCTTTTAAGACCGGAATAATTATTTACTCTTGTTAGTTCTTCCTTCCTATATGAAGTGCAATGCGACTAAGACAACCCTATATGAAATACTAATGATCCGGATAATAAATCTCATACCAATGAGAGAACCAGCCACACAGGCTAAAAGTAACCCAGCCACACAGGCACAAGCCACACAGGCTAAAAGTAAAACCAGCCACACAGGCTAAAAGTAAACCAGCCACACAGGCTACCTAAATATACTCTGCTATACACATCCTATATGATGCATGATACTCCACTTTCTTAGCATGGCCGATTTCACCGAAACAACAATAAATCACTCTAATTTGTAACTACTTAATTATATATATTCCAATTCTTAATTTAACAAGTAATTGTATAATTAGCAACTACCAAACACAATACACATGACATGAACTGAACATTAATTTGCAAACATAAGCACATATCCATCAATTCAATTATCACAAGCTTGTATGTACAACCAACACACGAAATTATTTATTTTCTTTTTATAAGGCTGATTCCATTGGTTCATTTTAAGTGGCAAAAGTTCTAATATTATTTCACAACATAATCCTACGTAGCATGAGTTTATGGGGAAAAAGCTCTTACCTTAGACGCTTTCCTTCCAAGCATAATACTAGCCTAAATTTGCATTTACATTGCACATGCAATAACTCACGCTCCAAAGTTCGATTCGACGATCCGACGGTAGACGAAGGAGAGAACGTGATTCTATGATTGCAGCTATGAATTAAATTCGGAAAGAATGAGGTTAAGAATAAAACTTGATGATAACTTGAAATGATGAAGGGAGATTTGCATGAGTTTGGTTTTGTTTGTGAAGGGAGAGTTTGACATTTACGTACCAATTTTTCTTTGTTTGCGGGGGAGATATATAAACTAGTAAGTAAAAGAATGAATATGAATTTGTGAAAGGAAAGAAGAGGTGTACGTATAAACAAGCAAAAGGGAGAGAGGTACTTGTTATAATCTCCTTCAAAACGTAGCATTATAAAAATGACAACTACTCATCATTTTGTGCAATCAATTTCACATTAATAGGAAATGAATGTGTTTGACTAAGACCAATTCATTTAAATAGCATTGAATAAAAGATTCTAGAGAGACCAGCGCTTGGGCTAGAGATAAGGCGGATTCATTTGTTTCTCTCCGAGCCAACTCAGAGTAATTAAATGGCAATAGACACACTTATGAAATGCATTGAATAAAGATTATTTACAATTAAAATGCAATGAAATTAAGGTCACTAAAGAGAGAAACTAGGCGTGAGATTTAGAATGGCATCAACACTATGCTACTATTCCCACATAATTAATAATTAATATTTAAATATAATCTAATCGTGATCAATTATGCATGCATTCATCTCTATCATGTTTCACGTGGACAATATATTGGCAGGGCTTCCAATTTTGGCTTGGTCAAATGGATTTACCATCATCCTAAAACTAGTGCTAATTAATTTCCAAAACTTATAAATTAGTGAAGCAATAATTAAAATAAATATTATCACATCAAATACTAAAATAAAATAAGAAAATGGAATATAAAATAATTACTTATATAGATTTTATTAATTAAATAACAAATCAATAAAATGTATGTATAAAATATTGGGGCGTTACAGTCACTGCAATAGAAGAAGCTCAAAATCTCAAGACTCTGAGTCTTGAGGCTCTGATAAGCAATCTCAGAAGCCATGAGATGGTTCTGAACGCTGATTCAGAAGCTAAGAAGAAGTCCAAGTCTGTGGCTTTACAGTCAACTAGGACTCCTTCTAAAGCTCTTAAGACTCAGCTTCTTGACATTGAAGAGGAATCTTCTGCAGATGGTCAAGAGGAGGAAATGGGTGAAGATGAGTTTGCTTTATTCACCAAGTTTCAGCAATGGAACAGATTTAACAAAAGAAATTTCAGAGGTAACAGCTCCAGAAATTTTGTCAGCAAAAAGGATGATCAGAAGAACTGCTTCAACTGTAAGAAGCTAGGACACTTTATTGCTGACTGTCCAGAAATGTCTGCTAAAGACAAAAGCAAAAGATACAGCTCAAAGAAGCAACAATTTCAGAGCAAATTGAAGAAGAGTCTGATGGCTACTTTTGAAGAGCTATCATCTGAGGAAGAAGTTGAGGAAGAGGAAGAGGCAAATCTAGCCCTGATGGCTTAACCTGACTCAGATGCAGACTCAGAGGATGAATCAGAATCAGATTCAGAAGTAACAGATGAGGTATTTTCTGACTGTTCTAAATCTCAACTTATAACTGCACTTAACAAGGTCATTGAGAAACATCTCAGAGTGTTAAGTAAACAAAAAGTTTTACAAGAAAAGCTTAACACTCTGACTGAACAAGCAGAACATTTTCAAGGTCTATATCAAGAAACTCTGAATAGAGTGAATGACTTTGAAAAGGGTTGTGCTGTTTGTCACAAACCTATTGATGAGCAGGAAATAGCTCTTCAACAGTTTGTGCATCTCAACCTTGGGAAGAGCAAAGCTGCTAATAGAATTTATAATGTTTTGAGACATAGAGGAGAAGGACTTGGCTATGAATATGGTAGAACATATTCAAAGCTGAAGACCTTTGCCAAAAAGGTTGGAAAATCTTGGGTTTATTATGTTGTTCCACCAAGTGAAGAGGGAAAGAATCCTGGTACTGTTGAAAATGAGAATGATGATCTGAGTGATTTAGAAGCTGACAGCTCAGAGGAACCAAGTTCCTCAGGATTTTGAAAGAAAAGTTCAGAAGATAGAAGTTGTTCAGAACCTGAGAACATTAGTTCAGAAGTTCTGAAAGCTTCAAAATCTGAGACTTCAAATTCTGGATCCAAAGGAACTTCAGTACCTGAAGCTAGTCAATCTAAAAGATCAGAAGTTTTTAAAAGAAAAAATTCAAACTCCAAACCTCAGATGCAGTACAGGACTCAGATTATTTATGATTCTAGAGTCAGTAGATATAATCAATCAGAACATGGGATTGGTGATAAATACAAACCCTGGAATCATAAACAATCCAAATCCTGGAATAATAACAGATTTCAAACAAAGAAAAGGTTTCAAAAAGGTTATTATTCCAAACCAAGATCTTTCTCTAACACTAAACAACATAGTAAGCATTTGTGGACTAACAAGCGTGGACCCAGAAGATGGGTACCAAAAGCTGAAATAATGTACCATTCAGATTTACCAACTAGGAAAGGATATGTCCTACCTAGAGCATGGAAACAAGTCCTATGCAAAGGAAGAAGGGCTTATGTCCTAGACAAATGGCTGACAAGTTCTCAAGTTAACAATCAGAACTTGAGAAATGAAGAGGAAGAATACTGGGATGACTTTATCATTAACTGTGATGAAGAGTTCTACCGCAATGATTAAAGTTGTTTCTCATACAGCCTGCCACTCAAAGAAGTATCATGAATCACTCATGGTATCTGGATAGTGGATGTTCAAGGCATATGACTGGTGACAAACACCTATTTTCTAAGCTGACTATGAAAGAAGGAGGATCTGTTGGCTTTGGAGGTAATCAAAAAGGAAAGATAATAGGTACAGGTACAGTAGGTAATTCTTCCCTATCTATTAATGATGTTTGGTTAGTAGATGGACTAAAACATAACTTATTGAGCATAAGTCAATTTTGCGACAATGGTTATGTAGTTGTCTTTAATAAGGAATCATGTACTGTGTCTAAACAATCTGATAACTCCATTATATTCAAAGGTCTGAGAAAGAACAATGTTTATAAAATTAATCTTTCTGATTTGAATGAACAAAAAGTGATATGTCTTTTGACCTTGAGTGAAGAAAAATGGATCTGGCATAAGAGGTTAGGCCATGCTAACTGGAGGTTAATCTCTAAGCTTAGCAAGCTTGACCTTGTCAGAGGTTTACCAAAAATCAAATATCACTCAAACTCACTGTGTGGTTCTTGTCAAAAAGGAAAAATTACAAAATCATCTTTTAAACCTAAGAACATTGTTTCTACCTCAAGACCATTGGAACTTCTTCACATTGATCTGTTTGGGCCAGTTAACACTGCCTCTATCAATGGAAAGAAGTATGGATTAGTGATTGTTGATGACTACAGTAGATGGACTTGGGTAAAATTCCTAAGAACAAAAGATGAAGCATATGAAGAGTTTAGTGTTTTCTGCAAACAAATTCAAAATGAAAAAGGCTACACTATTTTAAAAGTTAGAAGTGATCATGGTGGAGAATTTGAAAATGAACCTTTTGAAAACTTTTGTGAAAAATATGGCATCTTGCATGAATTCTCTTCTCCTAGAACTCCTCAACAAAATGGGGTTGTAGAAAGGAAGAATAGAACTCTGCAAGAAATGGTCAGAACCATGATGCATGAAACTAATGTAGCAAAATTTTTATGGGCAGAAGTTGTAAACACAGCATGTTATGTTCAAAATAGAATCTATATCAGATCTAAATTGAACAAAACTGCTTATGAATTGTTCAAGGGAAGAAAGCCTGACATTTCTTATTTTCATCAGTTTGGATGTACTTGTTACATCTTAAACAACAAAGTCCATCTAAAGAAATTTGATGCTAGAGGTTATAAGGGTATCTTTATAGGATATTCTGAATGCTCAAAAGCATACAGACTGTATATTTCTGAAACACACACTGTGGAAGAAACTATGCATGTCAAGTTTGATGACAAAGAGCCTGACCAAGTGTCAGAGCTTGTGGAAGGTTTGTCTAGATTTCAGGTATCAGAGGATCAGTATTCAGATATTCCAAACTACTCAGAACATCCACTCTTTGAAGAACCTCTGAACATGACAGTTCCTACAGACTCTGAACAACAAAGAACTGAAGCAACCGCTGAACCTGCTATTGATGAGTCTGAAGATGATGAACCCCCAAGAAACACTTTCAAATACAAATCATCACATCCAGAGGAACTGATCTTAGGCAACAAGGTTAGTCCAAGGAAGACAAGATCTCAACTGAGAAATGAGGAATCTTTAGTTGGTCTTATCTCAATGATGGAACCTTCAAAGATTGATGAAGCTCTGAAAGATGATGCTTGGATTGTAGCAATGCAAGAAGAGCTGAATCAATTTCAAAGGAATGATGTATGGACTCTAGTGCCCAAACCTTCACACAAGAACATTATTGGAACAAAATGGGTATTCAGAAACAAGCTGAATGAACAAGGTGAAGTGGTAAGAAACAAGGCTAGATTGGTTGCACAAGGTTATAGTCAGCAAGAGGGGATTGACTATACTGAAACCTTTGCACCAGTTGCTAGACTTGAAGCAATCAGGTTACTTCTATCTTATGCTGTTAATCATGGAATTACCTTGTATCAGATGGATGTTAAAAGTGCCTTCTTAAATGGTTTTATTTTTGAAGAAGTGTATGTTAAGCAACCTCCTGGTTTTGAAAATGTCTCAAACCCAGAACATGTTTTCAAATTGAAGAAATCACTGTATGGTCTGAAACAAGCTCCAAGAGCTTGGTATGATAGACTCAGTAATTTCCTTCTTGAAAAGGGTTTTGAGAAAGGGAAGGTTGACTGCACACTCTTTAGAAAAACAACCAAAGAAGACATTTTAATCATTCAAATTTATGTTGATGATATTATTTTTGGTTCAACTAATGCTTCCTTGTGCAAGAATTTTTCTAAGATAATGCAGGATGAATTTGAAATGAGCATGATGGGAGAATTGAAGTTCTTTCTGGGAATTCAAATCAATCAGAAGAAGGAAGGAACTTATGTTCATCAATCAAAATACACCAAGGAACTTCTGAAGAAGTTCAACCTAGATGATTGCAAAATAATGAACACTCCTATGCATTCAACTACCAACATGAGCAAGTCAGAAGATGAAGGAAAAGTAGATCAAAAGGTCTACAGAGGTATGATTGGTTCCTTACTCTATCTGACAGCCTATGTGCAAGATTCCAGTCAGATCCTAGAGAATCTCATCTTACTGCTGTAAAGAGAATCTTTAGGTATCTGAAAGGAACAACCAATCTTGGACTTCTCTATAAGAAATCCAATGATTATGTGCTAAATGGATTCTGTGATGCTGACTATGCTGGAGATAAACTTGAAAGAAAATCCACAAGTGGCAATTGTCAATTTGTTGGTGAAAACCTTATCTCCTGGGCTAGTAAGAGACAAACTACTATAGCTTTGTCTACAGCAGAAGCAGAATACATTTCAGCAGCTAAGTGTTACACACAACTACTCTGGTTAAAATATCAGTTAGAAGATTATCAGGTAAGCAGTCACAATATTCCTTTATATTGTGATAATACTGCAGCCATTCATTTATCTAAAAATCCTATCCTACACTCTAGAGCCAAACATATTGAAATCAAACACCATTTTATCAGAGATTATGTTCAGAGAGGCATTATAGATATTAAGTTTGTTGATACTGAAAATCAATGGGCTAACATATTTACTAAAGCTTTACCTGTTGAAAGATTTGATTTTATAAAGAAACATCTGAACATGTTTTCAATCTCTGAATGAAAAATTTTTATTTGGCTATTAAAGTGTAAGAGGTTATGTATATCAGAACTTATAATTCAGAACATCTGAAACACAAGCTCTGAAGTACTTAACTCTGATAGAGTATTTTAAAAATCTCAGAGGCTCTGAACTATTTGAATGGAAAACGTTTAGTATTCACTATTGAACAGTTGTCCATTGAAATAGCAGTTATCGAGTAAATTTCTGCACGTGGTCTACGTGTGTCAGGTAGTGGGTGGTTAATGATGACTTTTAGTATTTAACTTTTTGTCAATTAGCGTAACTTCCCAAATTTGCCATTTTTGTGTTAACTGTGTGCATTTAATTAAAACTTACACAATACACTTGCACACTTCTCACTCTCACAACCTACACTTTCTTTTCTCTCTAAACCTCCAACAAAATTTTCTTTCTCTCACGTTAGATCTAACCCTTACCTAAACTCCATCATGGCTGGTTCTTCGTCTTCTTCTTCATCAAAGATTCCTCCGTTCATGTTCAGAAATCTTCAAATCGTTGGGAACGAAATGGAGTTTCCAGAATCTGAACTCACCTTTCTCTCTGAGAAGATGATAGATTTTGATAGCTTAAAGGCGAATGGGTTCGATGTGAAACAGTACTTCTCCACTCAAGGATGGGATAAGTACTTCGACATGCTTAATGGTCCTATTTACCCAGATCTCTTGAAGAAATTTTGGATGAAGGCTAAGGTCTTTGATAAGTTTGAAGCTAAGCAGGAAGAACGTGCTGCTATTGAAAGAGATCCTAGTTTAAAAGGTAAATCTAGGAAAGAAATGGGTTTACTGGAAAACAAATTAGGTCAAATATCTGTGGTATGAATCTGGCCTTCTCTCCTACTCACTTCAACGCTTTGCTTGGTTTGGATAACTCTGGGATAGAGTTAGATGTTTTTGAGAAGGACACAAGGTACAGAGATGATCTTCTGGCTCTGATGTGTACAGATCTGAAACTGAAGGGTAAAGTCAAGGGTTTGACTGATGTTTGCAGAGTGCTATTCAAGATCATACTAGCTGCTATCAGTCCAAGAGTTGGTGGTACTGATACAATCTCCTGGACTCATCGTCATCTGATCTACTTCCTTTTGAAAGGAACGAAGGTGAATCTGGGAGAGTACTTCTTTGAGAGGATCTGTGAAGCAATCTTCTCAAGCAAATCTCAGAGGAAAACAACCATCGTTTATCCAAGACTACTTTCAGATCTTCTTTATCAAGGTCATGTTGTTCATAATCTGAAGAAGTTCCATCCAGAACTTGTGGAAAAGAAGTTTACTCCTGAAATTCTGAATGCAAGTTTTCTAACCAAGATGCGTCTTATTTCATCAAAGTTGGTTCAACCTTCACAAGAGTTTACAGCTCGTCTTGAAGATCGCCTGTATGTGGATGGATACCCAGTAATCTCTGAAATGGATGCTGAGCACATCATTTAAGATTATCTGGAAGTTCTTAGAAAAGAAGGGTATACTGTTGATAGGAGTATGGTCCCTCCAGCTCCTGTAAACATGTATAATCCTAAGAGGAAGCCTAAGAGGAAAGCTGAACAAGAAAAACCAGATCTTCTTGCTCAGAAGAAGGTTAAAGTAGAAGAAACTATTGCTGAGCAAAGAACGAAAAGGAAACATGAAGCCATTTCTAAGAAAGCTGCTGCAACATCATCAAAGGAGCCTATTGTTGTTGATGATGAAGAGGATAGTGAAGAAAGTGACTCTTCTGAAACTCAGTCTGATTCAGAAACTCAGTCTGATGAGGAAACTCTGAGTACTAGGATGCATCAGAAACAAGTTCCTGATCCCAAAGGTAAGTCTCCTAAGTACATCTTTAACGAAGCTGAAATTGGAATAGGGTTTACCAAACCTCTTAGAACTATCCTTCCCAACATTTCAACTTCTGATAACCCCCTCTCAGAACTAGAAAAACATCTTAGCCCTGACCCCCTCAATAATCAACCTCTTACTCATGAAACCCACAAATCTTCATCACCTCCTAAAACAAAATCACCTCAACCTCAACCACAAAAAGAATCACCTACATTCCACCATCTGAACCTCAACCAGATATTCCAACTGCTGAACAAACCTCTCCCACCAAACAACTCTCTCCACATAAATCTCCTGAACCAACCTCTGAACACAAATCTCCTGAACCTTCATCTGAACACATATATCCTGAATCAACATCTGACCTCTCATCTTCTGAATCAACTCCTGAACCCAATCCTAATCCAAGCACTGAACATGCTTCTCCTGAGCGTATTCATACTTGTGCTCCTAAACCTTCAGAAGCAGAAGTTGTCATCATTGACAACCCTGTTAATGAATCAACAAAACACTCTACCATTCCCAATATCTCACCCTCATCCTCTGACCCTTTTGGTAACCTCTCCAATCAGCTTTATGATGATTTACTTAGGTTATCACACATTCACGACAAGTTCTTGGTGTGTCCCTCTGATGTGGATATGGAGGTGTCACTAATTAAGGCTAAAATCTGCAATGCTCTGGATGCAATGGGAAATGAGATCAAGACTGTTATTGGACAACGGGATTTGGAAGTGGTGCATCTGATGAAGGAAGGCTTAGCAAGGGCTAGTTTGAAAAGATTGACTGTGTATAGCCATGAAGAGAATGAGTGTGCTAAGCTGGCTGCTATTTCTGCTACTGCAAGACGTATGACTGCCTTTAAGGAGTGCTGGGTGGATTCCAAGCTTTTCAAGAGTCTTGAGGATCAAAGGATTGAGAATGAACGTCTCGCTGAAGCGGCTGCAAGACTTGCTGAAGAAATTCCTGAGCTGAACCAAGAGGATGATACAGATGCTGATATTCTGATGATTGATTATCCAGAGGATGGTGAACCCTCCTCTGATAAAGGCAAGGCACCTTTAGTTGAAGATCAGCTGCAGATTCTTCAAGAAGCTCTGAGGGAACAACAAGAAGGTTTGGAAAGGCAAAGGACAGCTCAACTCTATTTGGAATCTAAAGTGGATGGTCTAGTTGCCAACGTGGGTTCTCTGAATGATAAATTTGACCAGCTCTTAGCCTTTCTCCAAAAACCTTAGGATTCTATGCACTTTATGTCTTTGATGTTATTTTTTCGTCTGAACTATCTTATTTTGAATTTTAACTTATTTATTGGTTTGATATTTCTGTGTGATGTTTACTTTTTTTTTACGATAAACAAGAACATAAAAAAAAAAATAAAACAAGGTGAATTTAAAAGAAATTTTTTTTTTATTGCTGATCTGACAACGATGAGTACATTGGTAAAAAGAAAAGGACGACCTAATCCTAGTCAGATGGATAATACTCAGAAGAAATCTCAGATTTCTCCTCAGCATCCTCTGATGAAATTTCTATAGGCTTTGGGTTCTGCTCTTCTTCTTCTTCCTGTTCTTCTTTTGGAACATAGCCAGCCAAGAACTCAACGTAGTCAGCATCATCTTCATTTTCTTCAGTTTCAGAGTCTGATGAAATGATTATAATTTCAGCATCTTGTGGTTTCTTGTTGTCTTCTTTATCTTTCTCATCTTTTTCGCGTTCTTCTTCTTCTTTCTTTCTACGAACCTCTGCAATACGTGAACTAAATCTTCTCATTCTTCTTGATTCTTCTTGATATACTTGTTTAGTTTTTTTTTTTTGTGTGAAGAATGTGTGTTAACTCGTTCACCTTTTATAAACCTTTTAGCGCGTTGTTTTTCGTTTTTGAAATAAATACACCTTTGTAACAACCACTCTTCTTCTTTGACTGTCTTGGTTATCTAAATTTTTTACTTTTTGATAATGACAAAAGGGGGAGTAGTTACGCATTAATTGATAAGCTGCGTTAATTGATAAGTGATAAGTTTCAAAGCTGAAACCACGCTCATGCTTTTATCCGTTAAGTTAAAAGTTGTTTCTTTTAAGTTGTTTTACGTATTTCAATGTGGAGACTAAGTAAGTTGAAACTGAAATAAATTTCATAAGTAAGGATAAGTTAAGAGTGCAATTTTAACTTAGCCTTATGAGACTTAGGGGGAGAGCTTGCAAACCTCTCACTCTGAAGAAAGATATGAAATTTGTTTTATTCCAAATTATCTTAATCTTATACTAAATTAAAATATCATGGATAAAACTTAAAGCTTAAGCTTTAAGGAGTATCAATCTTAGGGGGAGCTTGCAAACCTCATAAACCTAAGCGAAACATGATAAGTTAATTTAACAACAATTGTCAATTAATACTTATGTTTGTCATCATCAAAAAGGGGGAGATTGTTGGAACAAAATTGATTTAAAAATGTTTGCCCCTAAATCTATTAAGGTTTTGATGATAACAAAGTATTAATAAACAATTGGAAGGACTAAAAATTTAATTTAAGTGTGCAGGACTTAGATTCAATTAAGCTCTGAATTAAAGATCAGAAGATAAGGACTTCAGAAGTTTGCAAGCGTTCAGAAGATTGTGAGACTCAGAAGTTGTAGTCTTCAGACGATGAAGTCTTCAGAACTTCTTAAGGTCTAAGCTTCATCAAACTCTGATGATCTTCTTGTAGTTTGTAAAGATTCTCTCTTGCAAGTCAACTCTTCTACCAATGAAGAAAAGGACCTTTCAAGCCTGATCAGAACAACTAATCTCTTTTTGTCTGTCCTCTTTTGAGAACGTGGGTCATCAGTTGTGTTAGCTGAATAAGGAAAGTCTTCTCTGCAGTAGTCAAAGTACCTGAAACTCTTACTCAGTTTTAGATACAACCAAACTGCATCAAGACAGGCTGCTTGAAGACAAAAGGTTATCTACTTCAACGGTCATCTTTGCAACGACTCTCTTCTAGTCATATATATATACTAAGGAATCAGTTGTAAACACATATCAAAGATTATTAACACGCACGAACAAACTCTGAATTCCTCATACAAAGCTCTGAACCTCTGAACTGTGTTGTTGCACTTTTAGTTCAAATATTTAGTATTTGTTCTTCTAGGTTCTGATTAAGAGCTGTTGTATTCATTCTATTTTTTCATTACATTTGTACTTGAGAAGTCTCTTGCTTGTGTGCTTGAGCATTGTGGTGAAGTCTCTTGCTTGTGTGCTTGAGCAGTTGTAATCTTGTGTGATTATAGTGAAATCCCTTGGAAGTGCAAGGGGACTGGACTACTCTCGTTTTGTGAGAGGAACCAGTATAAATTGCTTGTGTGATCTCTCTCTCTCTCTTAACTCGTTTTATTGTGTTATTTATCCGCTGCTGTTGAAGTTAAGTTAAGAACTTAAAAAAAGTTTTAAACTTGACTAAAACACAATTCAACCCCCCCCCCCTTCTTGTGTTTTCACACCTTCAGAACTTTCCTGCCCGTACCCCGAAGGTGCACTTTTCTGGGTTGAACCGCATGTTGTGTCTTCTGGCCTGCTCGAAGACCTTACGTAGGTGGGCGGTATGGTCGATTTCCTCGTGGGGTTTTACGTTCATGTCGTCCATGTAGACTTCGAGCATGTCGCCTATTTCTCCCCGGAATATCCTGTTCATCATCCGCTGGTATGTAG
This sequence comes from Trifolium pratense, assembly GCF_020283565.1. Lineage (NCBI taxonomy): Eukaryota > Viridiplantae > Streptophyta > Magnoliopsida > Fabales > Fabaceae > Trifolium > Trifolium pratense. Next base: position 20,057,256 of record NC_060063.1, on the reverse strand, counting down.
CACCAGCGTTTTTTAGACCGAAGGGCATTACGTTGTAGTAATAGTTGCCCGACTCGGTCATGAAAGCTGTTTTTTCCCTGTCGGCCACAGCCATTGGGATTTGATTGTATCCTGAATATGCATCCATAAAAGACAATAATTTAAAGCTAGAAGAATTATCGACTAATTTATCAATGCAAGGTAAAGGAAAAGAATCTTTAGGGCAAGCCCTATTGAGATCGGTATAGTCAACACACATTCTCCATTTTCCATTAGATTTTTTCACAAGTACAACGTTAGACAACCAGGTAGTGTATCTGGCTTCAGAAATAAAATTTGCCTCTAGGAGGTCTTTTACAGCTTTTTTAGCAGCCTCCGCTTTTTCGGGAGACTGCCTACGCCTACGTTGCACTACGTCACTAGCAAGTGGGTCGACGGTGAGTTGATGACATGCGATGTTTGGATCCAGCCCGGGAATATCAGCAGTGTGCCATACAAACAGATCAGCATTTTCTCTAAGGCAGGCTTTCAGCTGCTTCCTTGCCAAGTCGGGGAGCCCCGTGCCAATCTTGACTCCTTTAGCTGGGTCCCCGCCGAACTGGACTATCTCGAAGTCTCCATTTGGAATGGGGCGGTAATGCTCTTTGCTCGCCTCGTCGTCCTCCTTCTCCTCCTTCCTCAGTTTTTTCTCCTCCTTGTGTTCTTTCTTGGAGGTGCGGCTGTCAAGATCAACAGAGCTCACATTTGGTCCGGGCAGGCTTGGTGGTGCTTCCGGGGACAGCTTTGGTGGTGTTTCCGAGGAAGGCTTTGGCTTCTTCGGTTCAGGAGCTTTGCCAACGAAATTGTTGCCTTTGGACGCTGTGTCGAAGCACCTCCTCGCGGCTTCAATGTCCCCGTGTAAAGTAGCAACCTGCCCCTTATGAGTGTAATACTTCATCTTCAGGTGGGCAGTGGAGGGGACAGCGATCAGGTCTGC